>NC_142671.1:28557456-28774956 GCF_964200805.1 Pocillopora damicornis
TCTGATCCCCCCCATTATGCTTGTCAATTACGGCTGATCCCCCCTAAAGGTCTTCAAAAAACCATGTGATCCCCCCCTAAATACTCCGACCCCCCCCAGGCGATAAATAATGACCGGTCCCTTACCTAATTATGATCTCAGAATTTCCCTTTACTTCATACCAGTTTTCAGTCCGAAGCTAGCCCATAGGTGAACAATTTTTATTGTTCTGTTTAAATTCTTGAATGCACTTCCTCTGAACATAGGGGGGTGCAAATACAATCGAAATCGCACAATGGGCATTTTTCATAGCTTTAGTTGATTGTAATATTTTAACTCTTAAATTGTGATGCGCATTTGCAAATGTGATGGAATTTGCGCATCTAGATTCATCATCATTACTATTATTATTGTGATAAGAATACATGAAAGTCATGTATTTGTACTGCGGAAAATACATTTTAAGCAAATGAAGATCATCGCAGTATATACTCAACTTAAGCAGTTGAGAAATAAGGCCTGAAAAAAATTCAGGCCTGAACGGGAATCGAACCCATGACCTCTGCGAATACCGGTGCAGCGCTCTAACCAACTGAGCTATCAAGCCAACTGGGAGCTGGTCAATTGTGAGTTCGTTATATACCCGTAGATGAAGAAGGTGTGATAAGAATACATGAAAGTCATGTATTTGTACTGCGGAAAATACATTTTAAGCAAATGAAGATCATCGCAGTATATACTCAACTTAAGCAGTTGAGAAATAAGGCCTGAAAAAAATTCAGGCCTGAACGGGAATCGAACCCATGACCTCTGCGAATACCGGTGCAGCGCTCTAACCAACTGAGCTATCAAGCCAACTGGGAGCTGGTCAATTGTGAGTTCGTTATATACCCGTAGATGAAGAAGGTGTGATAAGAATACATGAAAGTCATGTATTTGTACTGCGGAAAATACATTTTAAGCAAATGAAGATCATCGCAGTATATACTGCGATGATCTTCATTTGCTTAAAATGTATTTTCCGCAGTACAAATACATGACTTTCATGTATTCTTATCACACCTTCTTCATCTACGGGTATATAAAGAACTCACAATTGACCAGCTCCCAGTTGGCTTGATAGCTCAGTTGGTTAGAGCGCTGCACCGGTATTCGCAGAGGTCATGGGTTCGATTCCCGTTCAGGCCTGAATTTTTTTCAGGCCTTATTTCTCAACTGCTTAAGTTGAGTATATACTGCGATGATCTTCATTTGCTTAAAAAACTATTATTATTATCACTATTATTATTATTAATCTTAAATGGAGTGGTGAACGGACGTGCCATGGCTTGCTCCGCTATTTTTAAAAACCATTTTATCATTTTTATCTCTTTTAACCGTTTAACCCTCAATACGTATCCATTAGAACATTTATTAGACAATTGCAACTCGTCGGTACAAATTTGGATGGAAAGTTAAACAAGCAAACGAAACCAAAAACCGTATAAACAACATCGATGATAGTGAGTTAGTTGTAAAGAGGAACATTGCAAGATATGTCGAGGAAACAGGGCAAATTGAAATGGACAGAGCGTATGAATAGTGATCTTCTGGAATGCAAGAGAAAAATGAAGGATCCGATATCGTCTGTAGACCCTCCACGAAACGCTACCGGGAGGAAGAAGGGTTATATCGAAGTAATGGTGGATTTATAAGAAGAAAAGGGTTACGGATACTTGGCGCTAAAAAGCCAGAATTTACGGGATCAAGCCTCGAGATTGGATAAAATAGAGCAAGAGCAGAACTATATACGAAATACTAGCACTTTATTCGAGAGTGGGAACAGGTTAGAAATTGAGTCGGATGATAAAGAAGAGAAGGCGCCCGAGGAAAATAATATTCAAGCTGACTTGCGAAACATTCAAAACAATAGCCCACAGCAGCAGTTTGAAAATGCTAATTCCGTTATCTCGGATTTTCATCAGCCAGTAACAACCGAGAGTGGTCGAGTACCTTCTCCCACGGGATTTCCTAGTACAATAGTCACAGATCAAAACAAAATCAAACCAAATCTGCCCGATTATGAGTTGTTTCCTTCCTAAATAAAGAACAAAACATGGAGTAATATTAGCCACACGAGCTAATGCATTATTGTCAATGGTGTTTACGACGAAATCCTCCACTACAGTAGAAATATATTCAATGTACCATCTGGCCGTGCAGGGAAGAGTTTTATCGAAGAATTAACTTTCTGGATTAAGCAGTTCAATGCAGATTCTAATTTGAACTCAGTTGCCTTGAAAGCATTCATGGTGCTCCCAACTTTGATCCTGCAAAAACCGTCCGCTACTTCTAAAAGCAAGGAACACAGCGCAGCAATAGAGCGTCGATTAACTCTCTGGAAACAAGGGATCTTTATTTGCTGCTTAAAGAAGTGAGGTTTATACAGGGGAAATTTGTGAACTCTAAGAAAGCTAGGACGGTCGAGGACGTATCCAAAGTTTTTTCAAAATTGGTTCTGCAAGGAAAATTAGCAGCTGCAATGAAACTCCTAGATAACAAGAGCTCGTCTGGCCTGCTCGACCTATCACCCAGAGGCGGCTGATATTGCAGAGGAGAGTTTGTTGCACGGTCCAGTTGATTATATTCCACCAAACGTGTATGATTATAGACGAAGAAATAATTTACAGCTCAGCAAGCAAAACCAAGGGCTCAGCATGGCCATTGTGAATGGACTCGGAGTTTTATAGGAGAATACTGTGCTCTAAGAACTTTAAGACTGAGGGTAAAATCCTAAGAGAAGAGATAGCTGTGTTCACCACAGGCGGCCCAAGCTCCAGCTGTGAGATGATCATCTTGCGCAATAACAGTCATGGCGGAATTATAAGAGTTTGTATGGGAATATTTACGACCGCTCTAAGGAATTAAAAAGTACGTCAAATTCTCAAAAAAAAAATACCTCACCTTACTTCCACAGCGTATCGCTTGATATCTAACCGCTTACTTTGATGAAAAGAACGCATTTTAGCGAGTTGCCCATTTCGAGATTTTCAACGTTCTTAGGAAAAGCCCAAGGCTGAACACTCCATTTCCGAACGCCCGATCTGAGAAGCGAAAAATTCCAGCGCAAAATGACCGGGCAGCCACAAATCCAATGCAGAATCCAAGCACACATACTGTAGTTTCATTTCAATTCCCTAAAAACTCAATCTTCTCCGTGCAACCGACGCTAAGCCACAGTTTGTATAAAAAATTTCCAGTTGAAAGGTTTCTAACAGCCCGCGTCCACATCAACCTTGACACACGACCATTGAAAACCAGCTAGGTAACCTTGCCTCCCTTTTAAACTGAGTCTCGCCGGGGACCCCACGGTAACTTGGCATGAAGAAATTTTCCCGCTCGACAAGAACCCTGGAATTAGACTAATCGGCGTTGGAGAGGTCCTGAGGCGAATAATGGGAAAAATGGTCAGCGGTTTCTTAAAGGAGGAAATAAAAGAAGCGGCAGGTCCCCTTCAAGTTTGTGCTGGTCATAATGAAGGAGCGGAGGCTGCGATACATGCAATGAGCTAAGTGTTTGAAGAAGAAGGAACATTTAGGATTCTGTTGATCGATGTAAGTAACGCCTTTAAGCAAATAAACAGGTCAGAGGCTTCGCACAGTATCCAGGTCAAGTGCAAAAAAATGGCGCTCTATGTAATAAACACCTATAGAGTCCCATCTAGACTGCTTATCGGCGGTGGAGGTGAAACACTTTCACAAGAAGGCACTACGGAAGGGGATCCCCTAGCGATGCCATAGTACTCAGTCAATAAATCTATAATGATTCAGAATCTGAGGGCGCACTACCCGATAGTTAAACAGGTAATGCTTGCAGACGACTCTGCTGAAGGAGGGAGAATCGCGCAGTTGTACGATTGGCACAAGGAATTGATTGAAGAGGGAGAAAAGTTTGGGTATCTCTTGAACGGGTCAAAGAGCTAGCTGATTGTTAAGTCTGAGGCACTTGCAGATGAAGCAAAAAGGGTGTTTGGAGATGAAGTCAATATAACAACTGAAGGTCAGCGCCATCTAGGAGCAGTCATTCCGTCGCAAGAATACAAAGATCAATATTGTGAGGAGAAAATTCGCATATGGAAAGAGGAAATCGAACGGCTCTACGAAATTGAAAAGAGTCAACCACACACAGCGTACAATGCCTTCACAAAAGGGTACAAGTTAAAGTTCACCAACTTCATGCGCACTATAGATTCGTTTGAGGATTATGTCGATCCAATCCAGGAGGCGATTGACGACCTACTTCTTCCAACTTTTTTCGGTCAATCAGAGCCTCTCCCTAACGAGGTGCGTCTACCTCAGATCAGGGCTTAGCCCTTAATAAGCAGGAGTTCAGAGACTCGTTACGCTTACGGTATAATATGCCTCTAGTCGATCTACCAAGTCTATGTGTGTGTGGGGATAAATTTACTGTAGGCCATGCCCTCTCATGTAAAAAGGGGGGCTTTGTAGCGCAGAGACATGATGGTGACCGTGATTTATTAACGTCATTCATCAATAAGGTCTGCAACAATGTGAAAATTGAACCACGCCTTCAATCTCTCGACAACGGCTACATTTGAGAAGGGCCGTCACAAGCTCTGAGGCAGGATTAGACATCAAGGCGGGAGGTTTCTGGTCAAGAGGAGCTACGGCATTTTTTGATGAAAGAGTTACGCACGTTAACTCCAAGTGTTACTAGAACAAGACAGCATGTGAAGTATTCAAGGAGCAAGAGGACGAGAAGAAACGCAAGTACAAGCAGCGGGTGCTAGATGTAGAGATGGGTTCATTCACACCTTTAGTGTTTGGAACCAATGGCGGAATGGGAAATAAGTGTCAGCGTTTCCTAAAGCATCTTGCAGATAAGATAGCTCAGAAGGACACCGAGCCGTATAACACCGTTATCCCATGGCTCAGGAAACAAATCACTTCGAACTTCTTAGATCGGTACACGCATGCGTAAGAGGATCACGAACACCTTTTCACAGCAAGATAGAACACTTCTTAGACTGCAAAATAAACGTCGCCACTGCGGCCATCTAAATTTTTTTTTTGGAAGGGGGGGGGGGCAATTTTCAAACTAAATGCTTTTGTATTATACATGATTTTGAATTCTTATGAAATTTCGTATGTTAATTTTATAAATTGTATCTTGTAAATAATCTTGAATTGTAAATAAAGTTATACTGTTATTATCATTATCATTATTATTATTATTATCATTATTATTATCTTTATCATTATTATTATTATAATCATTATTTTTATTATAATCATTATTATTATTATAATCATTATTATTATTATAATCATTAGATATTCCAGGAGTAAGTGTTGCCTCGCTCAAAGGAGGAGCAATACTTCGAGACACAATCCCTTCCCTCTATCTTCCTATCGAGTAGTGGTACGAGGCAAAGACGATTATTGACGTTTTTCTTGATATGATGTCAAATCCGCTTGACTGATTAAATTGTGTTACACATGCTACCGAGCACCCTAGGGTGTCTTTTTAATTCGGGAAGGAACGTCAGTTTGGGTAAAAAAACTTACATATCATTGAATCCAGTGCGACGGTACCACAGCTCAAATAATCAATGCAACTAAAGAAGTTTCTTGTGTTTACAATCAAGCCGTAGTTTCGCAGTACAGGAAAGGGGTTTAGAGGGCCGGAGCAGGAGAAACTTCCACACCGTAAACAATCCACAAAGAAGAAAATATTTTCGCTATCTATTTCTGTTTAGAGAACCAAGCCAAAATAAAAGACGGGAAAATACTCAAAAGATACCCTTCAAACATGCTGATGAACGAACTAGAGTTGAGCTGTCGATGTAACAGTGGCTGACACTGTAAAAAGACGGTTTCTTGCTTTGTTTCAAATTCTATGTATCACAACAACTGATTCGGACAGTTTTCCATTTTTAAAATTTCGATAAAAAGCTCCACCACAGACACATTTTGTCAATTTGAATCGTTCGTACGCGGTATTTCGCAAAAACTTTCTATCAGTTTAAAAGAAACCTTGATACAACGTGCTGATTGATTCACGTATTTTGGGAAAAAAAAAAGTGTTCGAAGCGACCGAAAATAGGTCACAATGGCTCTTTCTCCAAAACAACCTCGTGTTAAAGAATCATGTTGAGTCAGTCCATAGTAATCTATATGAACGATAATCCAGATTAAAAGGAATGTCTGCAAGGTGCATGAAAGGGTATATAATTAAAAAACTCTTGATACCATTAAAAAATATGCAACTATTTTTTAACATTATCGGATATATCTTCATTAGCCTCTCTGAAATATAACCTGGTTTTATTATTATTTCATTATCCTAAGGCCGAATAGCATTGTTTATTTGTATTCAGGAACCCTTGGGCTCCGTGATTTTTTTTTATAAAACGGTAACAGTATGGCGGAAAAACTATTTCGTTAGCGTTAGCTGTAGTACAATCTTTGTGAAACTTGAGGTTTTATGTGATCTTATTAAGCAGTTATTGGGTGTTTGGCTGCATGGTTAACCAAATTCAATTTCAATTTATTGATTTCTGACTTTTTTGCTTCGCTTTTCATTAACGTTGATTTACAGTATAGGAGTCTTACTTACAGCGTCAATATCCCCCGGTAGGAAACCTTAATGCCAGCGAACACTCCAGACGGTAAATCCTGTAACTGGTTGTTGGACAAGTTCCTGGAATAAATAAGTCATTTCAACGAAGTGTGAACTCTGGTTTCTGCAACATGTGTGTTTTCTGACATCTTGAAAGATGTTTGTATTTACCTCACATGAGTGGATAATTAGATCAAGTTACTCTATCCTTAGATCTTCATGCAAAATAATATTGTTCGATTAATCTGCTAACATTTCACACCATCTGCATGGTTTTCTGAGCAGTGGTACAAATTCTAAAAGATGGCGAACATTTTGGTTAGATTAATTGCTTGTCGATAACTTAAACTCGCAAATTGAAAGAAATGGAGGATTCATTTTAAATCCCCTGTTGTTATATTCTTTTAACCCGTTGGTGATAAGTCCGAATAGTTTATTGAAACGCCAAGTGACCAGAGAGGGAATCTTTCATTCGAAACGATCAGAAGTAACGTTGATATCAGCACATAAATGTAATGTGAAATTCTTTCAGAACTCTCAGCATAGATTTATTAACACACTAAATATTAACTGAATTTTCATTTGAGCCACGAGCACTAATTTTCTACTGAGTGACATCCATTCACGAATAACAGTTGTACCGGGCGTTTTAAGCGCCGGTTGTCGTTATATGGTCCTGAGCGGTATTGTAGAGACTAAATGACTGTAAATAGATGAAAATCATGTATGTAAACTGCGAATATATAAATGAATATAGAAGCAATCCTCGCGTCAATGAACACTGCTTAAGCATTAGCGAAAATAAGGTACAAATTCCGTACAAGCCTGAATTTCTTTCAGGCCTTATTTTCACTAGCCACTGCTTAAGTGGTGTTCATTACTGCGAGGAAATCCGTACTCATTTCTTTATCTGCAGTTCACTTATATGACTTTCATATATTTACAGCCATTTATTCATCAATTCACGGGTTTATTTGGAAGCAACATTATGATCGGCTCCTAATTGGCTTGTTAGCTCAGTTGGTAGAGCCCTGCACCGGTATCGTAGAGGTCATGGGTTCAAATCCCGTACAGGGATACAGCGTTTCATGCCTCATTTTCACTACTGCTTAAGATTGAGATGTTCATTACTGCGAGGATCGCTTCCATACTCATTGAATAGACTGTTTTCATAGCATTATGAGCGGTTTTGTGACAACTAACGTCAAGCATTCATCAGAGGTGTCATAGCGGTGGTATTCAAAAGCTCACCAGCGATGTCTTTAAGCGGTTGCCTTTGACTGTTTCTCAAACTGTTTTCCAGCGGTGGTCTTTAGGCCTTCATCACCGCTGTTAAAGCGCTTGCATTAAACCGTTCCTGAGCGATTTAGTAGCCGTAACCTCCCGGTGGTCTTGCAGCGAATGCGCTTCTGAGCCGTTTTTTTGTGGCTAATGCCTTCTACAGGAGGCGAAGCCAGATAAGTTGTCGAGATTAGCGAGTGAGTGAGTGAAACGATAGAATTCTGATTAGTGTTTTTTCGGTGTTTTCATTCCGACATTCGCATTCGATACACAGTTGAATTCTCTCCTTTTGTGATTTGTAGCTTATAGCCACTAGCATTTTATATTTACAGACTTTACAGTTCTAACCTTGACACTACGGAAGACAGCAAAAGACGATAAACATATCACAATCATTTCCGGATTGCGCGCGATTCAAAACAAAGTTTTCCCTGTAGAAATAGATGTGATCGGCACATAATAATACAGAGGAAAAATTTTCATTCGAAGAGAGAGCGTTTACCGTTTAAATCAACAAATTATGTGAGACCGAAGTTATAATAATCTTTTGGTGGCTTCCTGTGACACTACAAAAGACGATAAACATCTCAAAATAGTTTCTCAGTGCCATCCATCGAAGTATAATTGAAATCAAAACTTTTTCTTGCAAAAATATCTCAGTAGCTGTGATCTGAACATCATGGAAGCTTTGCGCAATTTTTTTCTTCAAAAAAGGAGAGCATTTTTCTGTTTGAATCAACGAATCATGTCCAAAGAGCCGCTAAATTTGCGAAGCGAGGAAGCTGCGAAATACGTACCCTGAGTTATTCAACAGAATGATGGAACGGTAGATCACCGGAATGGCGAAGCATTTTAATACGCGGAGTGACGGAATATTTTCAACTCGCTGGTCGTATATTCGAAACTTAAACTGACCAACCAACGAACGGCTTCCTCGGAGTTTCCGTCCTGACCGCTTAAAGTACTACCGCTTATTGTTCGTTTTTCTCGACGATCATTCAATCGCATGGTCGAAAATGCACCTGTAGGTGACCACTTCAGGCGTTATCGTCTCTGTGCAACAAATTTTGCCTAAGTTTAGGATCCTTGGGTATTTACGCGACCCAAGAGATTGGAAGACATAAGCAACGTGGTATGGGGAGAGAAGAAAAGCGTCGCGCTGTTTTCAAAGTCTATGATGTTAATATCACTTTCTTTATCGTCTACTTTAACTTGTTCATTTTATGACTGAATATTTCCGAAAAAAGAGAAATAAACATATGGACACAGCTCTTAAGCAGCAGAGGTAGTTTTATGGCTGGTACGGGAGCAAAAAAAGTTGTAATCTCTTGTACGGAAGACAAAAGCGCAAAAAGTGGGGTTTTCAAAAAGACAAGGAACGAGTCGTAAAATTTTTTGGCTCGCTCAGTTTTTGAATTTCGAATGTTGATAATGTTAAAGAGGGTTTCTTATATAGCTTTCGCAACGTCAGTGCATGAAAGCGTCATTTTAAAAAGGACGCGAAATAGATTGAAACATCATTTTGGGTCAATCGGAAACGGTGCGGAAGTTTTTGTCTATGAAATGCCGTTTATGAAGTTGTAAACAAAAACATGCAACTAGAGCGCGAATGTTTGTGAGTGTGATTGTTTACGAAGCCGTTTTAGGCTCAAAGAAGTCTCAGAAGGAATTTCATGGGCAGTAAGAGAGATAATTGTACAAATAAGGTGTGATCGTAAAGATGCACAATGGGTAAAAAACGTCGATGAAGTCGCAGACAGAGTTTATCGAGTGGCGCATGCGTAAACAGTTTAAAAGAGCGCGATTACAAAAAGACGAGGAATGGGTGGAAAAACATTTGGCTCATTAAAAAAAATGTTTGAACTTTGGACGATGATGGAGCCGCAGTAAGAGGTTATTTTGAAGCTAAGTTCGAGCGTCAGCTGTGCGAAAGAGAATGTTTTTCAAGCGCATAGTGGATCGAAAAACTTATTTTGCCCGATGGACGCCGGCGCGAAGATTGAACTTTCTTAACTCCCTCCCATGTGTCATCCATTTGATAAGCAACATCGAGATATGAAAAATAGAGTTTAATCTAGAAAAAATCGAAAAACTGAAATCTTCCTCAAGCTAATCCCAAGAAACATGATTGGGTAGCTGTCCTGCTTGAGAGAGCGGAAATTTGACTTTGGTGAGTTTTTTTTTTATGAGGAGGAGCATAGACAACATTTAAGAGGAGTGAGGATTTGAATCAATTATCTTGATTACTTATCCATGCGTGTACCTTCATGGAAACGAAATTAGAGATCAAGGGACAAGAGTACTTTAATGAAAAACTATTTTCCTCCAATTCAATTAGGCCGGGGTTGTCCTAGACACGTTAACATTTCAAATAAATCCCACCCTAAGACTACCACCTGGACCATCTCCAGAACTCATGTTTAAGTTTAAGCTTTGAAACTAAAGGATATTCGTAAAGTTGATATCTTTTGCGAGAAAAGTTCTATGATAGAGCTCAATGCTTGAATAAGCTGTCTAAAGATAAAACTATAAGAATTTTTCAAAACAAAAACAAAAACTTGTACCCGGAATCGAAACTGCTATGTCACAGGCACGCCATGATCCCAATGGATAAAGCATGTTTTAAAGCAAAAACATTCCTTGGTAAAATCACACCACCTTAGGAATATGAAACCTTATTATCGACTCAATGGGCTAAAGAGGGTTAAACAGCGAAGATTATTTACCAGTTATGTCATCACGTTGAACGAGTTGGTGACACATAGTGAGCATCATCGAATTGTATTGTTTGAATTAATTTCATAACTGGATCTAACCATGATAAACGACATTTTGTTATCCAGTTACCATGCTACACTTAAGTCCCCTAGGAATGTAGATAAGACTCTTACCGGACTCCAAATAAATATGAAATGTAAGTGGACTAAGTTGTACAAGAGAAGTTGCCAATCTAAGAAATATTGTACTGTTTTATATTTTTTGACGGGATGTTCAGATTCCAACTCATTCTGATGTGAAAGCCCATATCATGTCTCTATACATCAGTACGTGATTATAAAATCATTAATGAATGTTCGTAAGCTAAAGAAACGTCATTCTTACAGATATTCCAGTCTTGTGTTGTTACTAAAGGCCCCTGCTGGCAATTTCTGCATCTTGTTTTTGGACAAGTCCCTAGGAACAAATTAACATATCAATTACCTATTTATGGAGGGAGTAAGTTTCTAAAGAAACTGTGATGCCGCGTCGGTGGAAGAGTGTAACTTATTTGATAACATAAATTAGCGATTTGCTCTGACGAAGGGCTAACCCTTGAAACGTTAGCTTTGAAACTATATACGGTAACCAATTTACGTTATCCAATCAGTTGATTATACCAAATTACCTAAGTATTTTATTTTCTCCACTGGTAACCTGAATTGCCTTGCTTTCAAATATATAAGAGACTCGCACTGTCCGTATGGTGCTTGTTGATTTGAGCTTCACGTACAAATGAATCAGCTATGAGTTTTTCCTTTAACTTCAAACCATTTGCCGATCTAATGGCTGAAAAGATCTGATGAAATGTACATTCACCAGGATTATCCTTATGCCATTCACCTTTTCGATCAAGCAGTGACCATTTAAACAAGATAACTTTTATGAACTAATAGATCAGAAAACCTCCTCCAATAATTCGGTTTGAACGTTTTAGCCAATTCCACATCCACGAGGAATATCCGTAGCGAACAATTTCTTAACAAGTTTTGACCAGTTTTTTTTGGCTCAAACGATTACCATAACAACACTTCAGTCTACTACAGTGCCATCCAGTTTTAGCTTTCCGTGTATATCACCCAAAAACGAGTTCGGTGAACGCAAGATTTGATTATTCAATACCAGTCAGCATATCATGACTTAGCTCTTAGAAACTTTTAAAAATATCAGTGGAATAAATTTGGACCCACCATAAATTATCGAAAAGCTATGATAGTGCTGAAACTACCTTACAAACTTTTTTGGTTTTCAAAGACTGAAACAAACCTACCTCTTTATGTGCTAATTGCAGTTTAGCATGAAGAAAAGGTGTGATCAATAAACTCGCTTTTGAGTGACAAGCTCATACAGTTAAACTTAAGGTTGTTTTTAAAATACCGCATAGTTAAAATTGTGAATTTCTGCGGCACGGAAATAAAATGCCCGACCTCATTAAATCTTGGGTTTATTAAAAATAGGAAATTTTCTTAAAGCCTCCGTAACGGCCATGGGTTTTCGTAATGAGCTGACCAAAAACGATTTTCTTTCACTTGGCCTCGATCAAAGGGAGCGTGTACACTTGAAATGATTAATTATATACTAAAAATAATTTTCGAAAATACCAGAGCTTAATTTGACCAACGCTTTTGCTGTTTACCAAAACCAGCAAACAAAAAATAAATAAATATGCAATGGTAATGATGCTCACGGAAACACCCGAAATGTTTTTTTGGCTATCTTGGAGGATAGTAAATACATGTAACATCAATTTTTCCTCCACAGCAAGGATCAGAAGCAAGTGTTTATATTCTTAGAGTAATTTCAATGCTGCGCTCAGAAGTAATTCTGTCTCACTTTGTGTAACAGCTCTAAGTGACTTCTTTCCCATGAATATAGAGGTTAGCTCCGAAGGCTTAAACTGGGTCCGATCTACTACTTGGCTCTTAGCAATAAACTGATATGCTTCTCATGCAGAGCACTTTGTATAAAGCTGATCTAAGATATATCGACGATTCTCTGTTTAGTTCGAGTATTTTTACACTGCAATGGTAAGTGTTCTTTGAGTACGATATGAAATAATGAACTTAAGAAATTTACTGAAGTCCAAATTTTCAGCTGATCTCAATATCGTTTTCTTTTACTTATCTCGCCGTGTAACTTTCCAAGCTGCTTTACTTAAGACATTAAGTTTTTTCTACCTAAAAGTTTTACAGAGCCGGAAGAGAGCTTTAAAAATATAGTAAAGATGGACGAAATTTTTCCAAGTTTATCATGGATGATCTATTTCCCATGTGAGGGTCATTTCGCCAGTCAGTGTTTATGTTCTACGTTCGAATCGAGCAAAAGAATAAATACTCTGATATTGATGGTCCGACATAGATACTTTATCAAAGTTTACTCATCACTCAGAAATTACACATCACATGGAGGTAATCTATGGAAATACTTTGATTATGTCCAAGAGAAATGATAGATTGACACTGATTTCGTTACTAGATTCAACGGGTTTTCTTTGTCAGGTTGTAGTTGCTGGTGTTGTTGTTTTTGTTGTCCTTTCACCAACTTAACATTTGCAGGTGGGCTCTAAGGTCTAACTTAATATTTTCATGATCAAGCTCAATGTGTAGACCTTTACGTGGAATAGCGGACATAATAATTTTTAAAGTGAATTTTGCCAAATCAAAATGCATGAATTTAGCTAATTTGCGAAATTCATGCAATTTGATTTGCGAAACACACCCGAAGAACCTCACTGAATGAAACATTATTTTCCATCCGTTAATCTTCAATATATCAAAATACAAAATAGGTTGACAAAGTCAATATGACTTACAGTTTTATCAGATTAGAATTTCTGCTGAAAACTTCTTTCGGCAAGTGCTTCAATTTGTTGTTTGAGAGCGTGCTGCAACAAAAAAGAGAGTCAGTTTTAACTCAAATTGTGAAAGGATAATCAGCAGCTAGCAGAAAAACCGTCATCTGTTTTTACCGAATGAGTGTCCAAAGAGAAAAAACCGGTAGAGAAACTCTTGATCGAAAGTAAAACAAAGTCAATATCTCAAACTCCTGCGTAAATCTGACTGAAAATTAACCTGTACAACATTTTCAAATACATTGAATATGCTTTCACTGGTTTTTTTTACATTCTAAGTTAAATCAGTTGGCTCTTCCTTCATTTCAACACTCTGAATGCAGATAGAAAGGGAAAATCACCCGAAGCATCTGGTTCAACAGTTATGGAATGTAATTCTTGTTATTTCTTATGAAATTTCTTATAAAATTACAAACGGCCATAAAATGATTTTGTCTTTAGTATAACATCTCGTACTTTAGGCAATCATTGTGTCACCTTCAAATTCGAACAAAGGCCAAATTTGAGGCTGAATCGTTTACATGAAAAAATTACGCATGTCTGATTGGCTGAAAACGATTGCATTTTTCATATAAATTCTTATTGGCGCTGCCAAAATTTCGTCCTTCTTGACGTACTTCTGTGGTGAGTTTTTCATATGTAAGTCATTAACAAGACTAACAAGTAATGACATGATTTCGAGTGCAATTTGGTGTAAATAAGCGCATGTAAATCTGTCAAAGACGGACTCGTGCAATTTTTTTGTCTTTGAAAATTTTTTAGTATTTATTAACATCATATTGCACTCGAAATCATGTCGTTACCTAAACTTATATGATGTATTAAGAACTTACAGTTTTCCTGTAGCTCGGGGAATTTTCTCTGGAATTGACTTAAGCTGTTTTGTTCCACAGTCGGCCGATAATAAGTTCTTCATGTTACCTTTAAGGACTTTGCATTGGCACTGTTGAGGGCACTCTGACAAACAAAAACAGGCTTCCATTAAAAATTGATATTTGAATCATATCTGTGTGTTCGAATCAAATTGATGATGACACGTTACAAAGTATACCATCCGTTTAGCTAAGCATTGTTCAAAACCATCCAAAACTAAAATGCTCTCTCATCGAAATGAAGACATATTTCACATCACATTTTTTATTTCTATTCAGCCGTTGGTGCAAAACAGCTCATTATAATCACGAGCATGATTTTTATTCGCCACGTATGAAAATGATCTAAAATACTTAATTATTGGGATTTGTTGCTCTCTGGTATTTTCCGTTTGATCTGTTCAAAGATAAGGAGAATAGTAAAGTCAATCCGGTGCAAACTTTGTTAAATTTTTCCATGTTCACGACGTAGATTCAAATAGACCGAACCTTATACCGCCAGAGTCGCATTAGAGCTTTTTTTGTTTGTTTAAGCGAAAAATATGTCAACGAGTTGTGTTAAATGAGTGCTACCCCCAATTTTAAAACCTTTTTGCGGATCGCCAAAATTTCGCCAATCTTCAAAGGAGTCGATATCCTGCCTCGCAGGCATAGCGAACAATCTTGTTTTTAAACCATTTAGCTATCATCGTACACAAGCCATGTTCAGATAAAATTTAAACGGGAAAAATACGCTGTGGTCCGCTAAAGTAGTTTGGCGCACGCGATGGCAGGACATCTGACCCTCAGTTTTCGTTTGATGGAAACGAGGAATTTGAGTGACGTTTTTATTCGAATGTCTGACTCGTACCCTGGGCCCGGTCACTGGCGGCAATTTGGAGAACAATCGGCTTTAACGAGTACTTCTCCTTCCAATGGAATCATCGAAGCCAGCACAAGTGGCGCAAGCTGCGACCAAAAAGATCGACAGGAAAAAAGAAAGCGGAATACGATACATGGTCCCAAGCTCGAACCATGACTCCAATGAACGCGGAGACCTCGACTACGGACGGTTTCGAAAGCGAGCTCTATTTAATAGAAGTCTTCGCCCTCTACGTCTAAGAGTTGATACTAGCCGCATAGAAGCCTGCTGATAATATACCAACAAGATAAAAAACGCAACGTTGTTTTGCAGAGAAAGAAAGCTGCGAAGATAATCATTCGATGACGATCCATACTTTTCCCAGTAATTTAGCGATAACTTTTTCTTTATCCTTTAGTAGAGGGAGATGGGTTCGTGATTGACGAACGTGTCAATCAATGAAGTTTTGATCAAAGGATACTAGTTTGATACGTCCGCCTCCAAAAATTGAAAATTGCAAAAATGTTTGCCAATGTTTGGCTCGCGAAAAATTGACAGATATTTGAATTCGCTCCAGTGCGACCCGGCCCTTAAATTCTCAATTTCAAATAGATTCAAATAGACCGACCTACTAATCCTCTATTTTCTTATGTGACGTATACGGCGAACGACTTAAAGATGGCTATCCTGACCGAAAAAAGGCTCTCAATTTTCTATAAACTGATTTTATTGCGTGCATTGCCTCTTGCGCGGTCGCAGTAATAGAAAATGCCTTTAGGTTAGCAATTTGAGCTCAGGGGAAAACCGCACTAACGTCACTTGCGACTTTTGCTAGTTGTTTATTTATCCATTCTGAACGATTTTGCGATTATTCAATAGTTTGAACAGCACAGTTTTTGATGGTACTTTTTCTTGGGCAGCGGTCAATCGAGTCAATTAATAATTTTTTTAAAAGCAAAAGCATGAAAACTAATCTTTTAATAATTAAAAAAAGACACTTAGTTGTTTTATGTTTTACTTCATAAATGTGACGTTTCAGGTTACCTTTGAATAAAATTGTAGAAGGTTTTATTCTAAAACAAAAAGTTCCCAAAATCGACATAAGACAAAGAGTAAGGTTTACCAAAAGCATACACAACAACTGAGATCCCCTTGAAGTAAAGATGTAACTTGAGACTTACTCTCGACAACAAGACTGATGTTTTTTGGCTCCTGGTCGTCCACTTCGCAGCTGTAACTTGTATTTCCTTCTTCTTCAGTGACGTTGATATGAAGTCGCACACTAGTGCTGTTTTGCACAACAGCGCCATTCTTTCTCCAAACAATGCGAGGAGCTGGTCCACCTTCCGCCGGGCACCACAACGATGACAAATGATTGAGAAGGACAAACTGAGTCTCTGCGACGTCTATCAGGTTGGTGGGAACTAAGCACAAACATAATAAGACATATCATCTAGAATAAATTATACCATTAAGAAAATCAAAACACTTAAACCTAAGAATACTTACCTCTTGCATTTAGTGCTTTTCCTTCATAGGAACTGTTATACGTTAGCCAGTATCTATGGTTAGATGAAAATCTTAACCACATGTTCTGTCCACTGGAACGTAGTTTAAAGAGAGGAACGTATCTTCCACAAAATACACCCAAAAGATTTCCCGACTGATTATAGCCATCACGGATCTCAAGATATTCCTTATCAGCACAAGGTGCTCCAGGTGAGTAAGGGTCCATCCATAGCTCCAATTCTATTTCCACATATTTCCCTTTTTCTACTTGAAGACGGTGGGTTGTATCAAAGTATGGGATATATCGGGAATATGCCCCCGCGATTATTGCAACTGTAACAAAGAACATAATTTCACAGAGGAATAAGCATACATACTTTGAACAGTTAGCTCATTAATGACTGTCTACTTGCTTCACTTATCGTGTGCGTAAACGATAATGCAAACTCATGATAGACTCTGAGATTAACTTCATAGGAAACTTTTCCCTGTATTTTTGTGGTAAACCTGTTATACGAGAAGTATTTATTCTTAATAAATCAGTGAGCGTGTCAAACTCCTACGTCAGTAATTAAGAGTAAATGTCAGTAAAAATCAAGGAAAATTAAAAAAAAGTGACCACGGTCAAAAAATCGATTGCGCTCATACTTTGTCAGTTTGAAGGCCTAGGTAGGTAACTAGATGAGTGTTCTGCGTCTGTTAGGAAGTCTTTTCAAGGACTTGATAACTTTTCATCTCAAGGAGCAGAGGCATTTGATGACCTGGACAAAGTGGTCGATAAACTGGTTGATTGTGGAAAAACAGAAGTGTGGGCCAGGGAAATGAAGCAACAGTTACGCTCATCAAAGCAATACCTGAAAAGCGACTACAAGGTATTTGATTTATTTCATTACACGGTTTGTTATGAAGTACTTCAAAAGAAAGGCGCAAAACTGACAGAAAGTTGATGCAACAACACAGGCAAATTATTTTCCTAAAGTTCAAATCTTTGAAAATGCATAATATTGATACTTGAACTAGTTCCAGGTCCTCTCGTGCGTAACTAAGGAAGGAATTATTGTCGATAACCTGTAAGTTATATTTATACATTTTGAAAACAAAGGGGGACCGTCGGCCTTTTCAATGTAACTGTTTTATAGAAATAGTAGTTAAGATCAGGACGATATAATTACTGTATTTCCTCCGCTAAGTGCCCGGGCGCTGGATCGAGTCAGGAAGGGGCTCCTAATATAGAGGTTGGGCGCTTGTTCCAAGAGCGATTTACTTAAGAGGAGCTCGCTTATTGGAGGAAATGCGGTGATTGAAATTGTTTACGTTTTTGTTGTCTTCGGCTTGTTTCAGGTCCATGTGGTTGAGTCTTCGAGCATTGCTGATCATTGTAGGACTTACGCCTTAAGTGACTCAACAGACTCTGACTTCCAAGGCCACTGCAGTCATTCACACAACGAAACATGTGCACAGTGTTGCCAGCTGCAAGAAGTTCTAAGCATCTTGGAGAGTGAGTGTTCAAGTGCAGTTTGTAACGAGGAGCAGAAATCGGACATGCTACACGCTGTTAAGCAGGCCAGAAATAATATCTTGAGCTGGAAAGCCCACCAGTTGCGCTCCGTTCACCAAGATCAGGCCAAATGTTCTGTTCTAGCTAAAATGAAGAGCAAATGCGACGTGTTACTAGTGCAGGATTGGGCAATGAAATTTATGCCACGAAAATTTCGAGAGCCGCAATCAGACTGGTTTGCTAAGCGCGGTTTACCATGGCACATAACAGTTGCTATTAGGAAGTCGGAAGAAGGCGGGCAGTTTGAGTCTCAAACATTCGTACATGTCTTTCAAAACTGTTTACAAGACAGTGCTGTAGTGGTATCGATAATGCAGGATTGTCTTGTTTCGCTGAAGAAGGAAATGCCGGAATTAGAAAGGGCGTTTTATAAACAAGATAATGCCGGCTGTTACCACAGCGGATACACTATCGTTTCAGCAAAATTTGCAGGCGACATTGCTGGCGTGGGCGCCAAGCAGCGACTATTAAAGGAGACATTGGAAGATATGTAAACGAGGGCAATGATATGACAACAGCAATTCAGCTCAAAACAGCCATAGAGTCTGGTCCAGGATCTTGCGCTAAGGCTAGTTACGTTACATTCAACCCGTCAAGCACTCGGCAGGTCAAATGGGATGGTGTAAGCTTACTCAACAACTTCAAGTATGAGGAGAACGGAATACGAGCGTGGAGGGCATTTAATGTGGGTCCTGGAAAGTTGCTACCGTGGTCTCAGTTTGAAGGAGTTTTGCAGGTCCCGGAAACTCTTGAAGTGGTTGATCCCCCATCGCAGAAATTGAGTACTAAGCCATCTTTCAAGAAGGTGAGACACAGACATGTAAATAAAAAATCTGCAAGTGATCCAAATGCAGCCAGTGATGCCAATAGCCGAGAACAAGAAGATGATGATGGTGAAAACGAGCAAGCCTTGCCGCTTTTCCCATGCCCCGAGGAAGGGTGCATTAAAGCATACAGCCGCTTTGTATCATTACAAGCACATCTAGACACGGGGAAACACAAGCGACTACCTGAACAGGAAACGCTGTATGACAAAGCAAAACGAGGATATGCTTCAAAGCTAATGGATGAAGGTAGCAGGATTTCCACTGTGCAGTTACAATGTGAAGAACAAAACAGCCAATGCTTTTCGCCCCTTACAATGGGATGGGCACTTAAGACAATCGCAAAGAAGACACGTTTTACGCAAAAACAGAATGAATTTTTGAAACAACAATTTGAAATTGGCGAGCAGAGTGGAAGGAAAGCAGATCCGAATGAAGTCTCAAAAATGATGAGATCTTCAAGGGACGAGTTAGGAGCTCGTCGATTTCTATCAGAAGAAGTTCTAACAGGACAGCAAATCACTGGATTCTTCTCACGACTGGCAGCAAAGAAAAGGCTTCCTCCCAGTACAGTGAACCGGGAAGAGTCGGACGAAGAGACCACTAGAGAAGATGACAGAGCATCACAAGAACAGGTAATCCAATCTGAAATCTATGCGCAAGTGATGAGAGAGGTTTCCCTTCAGCACCCCATTGTATCGTCTTCAGGTTACAACATCTGTGAACTCATGCGCATGGGCAAGAAAAAGCTGATGTCACTGAGTGTGGACATGCTGCGCAGTATTTGCGATGAACTTGGTGTGGACGTCTCTGATATAACACAAAGACGAAAGAATCCGTTTATTAGTCGTCTTTCAAAGCTTGTAGGCGAGTGCGGCTGTACCTCATAAGCAGATTAATAAACTGTTTTCTGTTGACTAATTATGCCTTGCGCATACTTGTATACAAGATAACATCATATATTTTCTTTCGAAAAAATCGTTTCATTTGATCGTTATCTTTTTTCAAAAGTGTGTTCAGTGAAGAGGTAGACACACTAATGGTATGGCGACCACCTCAAGGCTGCCACCGAATTAAACCAGCCAACCAGTCCGTAATGTAAGCTAATTACAGTTGTATATCCATTCAAAGTTTTAGGGCTAAAATGTTTGAAATTGTCTCCGCAAGAAGCCAAGAAAAATTCAAAGTAACAAAGCTTGACGTACAAGATTGATCAAAGATCTACTTAAATATAGTTTTGTGGGGAAATGGCCATATTGGAGTGATGCAACGACCGTAATTGTGCTATTAAACATAAACATATAAATATTGATGTGACGTTTCCACTAGTATACTGTGCAAACTGTGCACTTTGTGGGTGGTTGGGGAGAGAGAGTAGTATGGTTGTTAAATCCTTTCCCCCACCCCCTTCCCTCCTTTTTAAATGTCGTAAAAATGACAGTGCACATTATTTATTCTTCGGTGCCCTCTTTGGAAAATTCTTAGTATTTTTCATCGAATATTGTCAAAATTAAACTTTATTTTCTCTATCAATGACAGACTGTAGTGTTGTTTGACAAGCGCAATCAGTAAAACATGCAAGTCGTAAAACTCATAGTGTTTTTAATAGTCGCATTGGACAACAGAATGAAGAGGATACAAAACTCATTGGAGACAGTTCCTGCTTGGTAGTACATTTTTTAGTTGTTATTTGCCTGAGCCCACAGGGACGAGCTATTTTGAAAGGTCAAATATCTTCATGGATTGGAAAAAATATATTCCTATTCCAGTGCGGCTACTTTTCACAGCTCTTGCTGAGTGACCCGAAACATTTTCCTGTATGGTGCAAAAATTAATACTTTTGAACATGATGTATTACTCAGTAAGTGACACAGGCATAATCGGAAAAAAAATTCGAGTGCTTCATGGGACAAACATCCTGCATACTGCTAGGATTGGAATGTCATGTGTGGCATACGCGCAATGGAATAAATGTGATAGAATATTTTTAAGCCTGGTGAATAAATGAGAATGATGTATTATTCAGTAAGTGACACAGGCGTACTCGGAAAAAAAGAAATCCGAGTGCTCTAGGCCATCAGGAGTCGAAACTATCGACATCGTGTCAGGTTATGCCTAAGTGACACGATGAGACGGTACGGGTAGTCATCTCCAATAAACTCGTTGGCTTTTAAAAACACGCAATCTCGCTAAAATCAATTCTGGTTTAAGTCCGGAAAGTTTTTTAGGACTTTGTGCGATGTTTTATATCCTTGTTACACAGCGTGAGCAGTGTGACGAAAGCTGAGTAAGGGTAGAAATTAGCCATTGGAAGTTACTTAGCAAGTGCGTTCGTCTGCGCCGCAAATCCCACCGACAATATTCAAGAACGAGCAAGACGTCGTTGTTATGTATGTCTATTAACTTCGCCAACAACATACTCTGGTTATATGGTTAAGTAGATTTGTTTATTTAGAGAACGATGCAATATTTGCTTTTCGTGGAAACAGTTACTTCCAATTGGTTTTCGACGGCACAAAACTTCTCATACTAAATAAAATCAATTCTAATTGAGCTAGAATTACTATTAAGGTTTTCTTTTTTTTTTCAGCAAGTTAACTGGGAAACCTGGCACATCTTTGAGTAAGATATTTTAAAAATACGACTTATTTAAAATCAACGGATGTAAATATCTGTTTGTTACTGTACTAATTGTCGCTAAGTCGCTCGTGCGTGACGCAGATTAGGGAGCGAACCTGTGAGATTTAATTTCAGCTCGTGGTAATTTTGGTGTTTCATAGTTTGTTTTACCTGTGTAGACAATATTTAACATTAATATATATTTTTAAAACGCTTCAAACCGCTAAAAAAGCAAAACCCTTATGTTTTATGTACAAACTTTGGCCGAGGAGTTAATTTATTCAATAGTGCTTTGTTATGTAGAGTTGTAGATTTCAAAGGCGCTCAATTGGAATTTTATCGAATTTTGATCGGCGTTCATGCAAAAGTGCTACTAGATCCTAAAGATTTAAAACCGTAGACCTAAAAATCAATGACTGAACTGTCTTTGGTTATAATATCAGAGGACTTGAAGAACTACCGGTCAGCTTTTTTCGTCGCTGAGTTTGGATTATTTTACACCTTCGCGTAAATGAGAAAAGTGTGTCTTCTTAATCGGGTCTCAGTTCGCTCACAAATGAGCAGAGATAAAAATAATTCCCATGGTTTGACTAAGGAAGAATCAATGTATTCAATTATACTTAAGAAAGATTCACAGCTATGTAAACGTCTGTGTAGCGAGAAGCTGAAAAGTGTAAAATTTCGAGTTTCCGTTAGGTGAAATCCGAGCTTCCGGTACGGTGACCGTTTTTCGTGGTCTTCTGCCGTTATATGGAATATTTGAAAAAACTAACCTCACATCCTTCAGTTACTTACCTAGGCCTTCAAACTGACAAAGTATGAGCGAAATCGATTTTTTGACCGTGGCCACGATTTCTTTGATTTTTACTGACAATCACTCTTAACAACTGATCAGACATGCTGTGCCACAAGAGTCAAATGTCCCTGATCGTCTATGTGGTAAGCATGGATTGCACACACACGCGCAAATAACGTGTTCTTGTAAAGAACTATAATCAATGGCCCTTGGTTAGGCTTGGATAGTTTGCGTTCGCGTAATAGTTTAAACTGCCAGACTGCAATGCTCATCGGTAAAATTGCATAGTTTGCTCTAAATTTTACCAAGGCTCTTAAATTACGCTCTTAATTATCCTCGGTGGCCAAAACAAAATCGTTCCTTCGGATTGTACGTATTTTCACAAATATGGATGGTAACCTTGGCCTAACGTGTGACGCTAGTTATAACTAATTTATGGAGCATATATATTCCTCAAACTCAGTACAATTTCATTTCTTTACTGAGTCGTAATAATCAAAATAGATGAGCTGCTAAAAGGCATCAAGACCTTAAAAAAACGAGAAATTATCAAGATATACAACATAAGATTTGTATTTAGAGCCAATGAGTTTCACTGAACCTTCCTACAACTGTTCTGCGTATAAATAAAGTTACTGATTTCCCTTAGTTCTGCCCATATTTTTACGTGAACTTTCGACAGAATACTTGCCTACAACACTGCTTATTTTTTATCGTTCTGCCGGTAGAATTGATCCAAGCTTACCCTCGGCAAATCAGAATAATCTTTGCGTTAAAAATTTATCGTAACTTTTCTCACAACCAAAACTACTATAGTGTGTCTCATGCTCGCTCATGAAAACTACACGTCTTAAACGAGCTCAGCCGACTTACCCAAAACAAAAATGAAAGTCCACATGTTAGACATCTTTCCTAGAAAGAAAAGCAAATGGGTGTTAAAATAAATTCAAATCTATCTTATCTGTAAGCCTCGAGTCGGCACCTCAGCATATCTATACGTTGTATACGTTGCGATTCAGTATCATCATCGGCTTCGACCTTATTTCCTTTGTCGCGTGATTGGACCAGAATATTTATGCCTTAACGACTAAGCGTTCTCCCGGCCACTGTGGCTATATCATACGGTGAATGTTTGCACTATTTTACTATTTTATTTGACTTAAAATGGAACGTGCAGGTTAGTTAATATTCCCGCTATTAAAATTGTTCAATTCAAATGTTTAACGCTGTTTCCAAACGTTTCTTGTAATTAAGAGACTTATAGCAAAATCCGGCATATTTCCATTGACTGCTATTTTATCATTGTGTCACACCTACCCCAATTCTAGTAATATTCCATACAGTGTTATTTATGAAAACGTTGCGTCGGCAAATAAAACAAAATTCGTCGTCGTCACAACTTTATTAAGAAGTCAGTTACTCATATAACGACACAAAGCGTTATGTTCTCTTATCCTCTTGATTTTTTCCTTAAATTTTTATCTCCGGCAGTGTAGCATAAGACTCTACTTAAATTAATTTGATCACCAGTTATAACACAAAAAAGCTACGAGATTACCTGAATAGTGTTTGTTTCATTCCTCCGCTAGATTGTTTTATGCTGCAGTCGCACTTACCAACACAACAAATATTTTATTCACGTATACATCAATAAAACCCTAACAGATGTTTCAAGCTGGTGAGGTTATACGTAAGTTGCTAAAGTGGAGGCTCGACATATATTTATCTCACGTAGCCTCTGAAGAAGAGTTTCTCAGCGTGCTTAACAAATCTGAACTGGAAAAAAAGATAAAAACAAAAACAGTGTTCGCACTAGTTGTGGCAAAATAATAACGTAAGTTATTTTTTTAGAGGAGAAAATCTTTCACAAAATGAAGTCAGACTCTAGCCCTCTAGTCATTTCCTCTTTTTTTAATAATTAGCATTTCAAATGTCTCATTCTTATTTTGGAAAGGAAGTTTTAACCCTCGCCAATACCTCATCCTGATCTGTGAATCAAAACATTTATACCTTCAACTTTGTAAACCAAAAATCCATTGCAAGACTCGGTTGTCTTAAGTTAAGCAACGTTCACATGCAAGACTTACCTGTAATATAATTGTAAGTTATATTAAAGAAACATTAATATTTTATTAGAAACAGGCTGGGTAAACAAACTTGTTGTCCTCTTTCCAAGAACTAACAACATGAAAAATAGTTTTAGTCATAGCGGTGCAACCCTTTGGAATAGCTTACCCTGTGACATTAGAGAGTCTGGTTCATTAAACTAATTTAAAGCCCTTCCCTATCATAATTTTAAATACGGCATTCATGGAAATCAGGTGTTTAAGTGGCACATTGTTGTAAGTTAATATAATGTTAGGATTAGGATTTTTAGGTTCTTAGGATATTAGTATTGGAATTTTTTGTACCTGATGAATGTTTTTTACCGCGTATAAATAATGATTAAATAAATAAATAAAGTTAACGAGAAAAAAAAGGGAATGAACCAAGTGACCTTAATGACGACAAAAAACGTTTTAACCTTGACGAGAGCGAATTCAAAGATAACACAGTGAAAAAACCTGTTAACAATGTTATATATTATTCTTTTGTGCTTCTGTGTGTTCACGTGCTCGTCTGTATTTTAACCCCTGTTTATTAGTCCTTTTTTCCCAGTAAATTTGCTGAAAATTGTTATTAGGCTACATCATCTAAATCCATATTGAAGAAAACAAGCACCCAAGCACCATTTGTCATAATTTAAGATCTGCGCATAAAAACCCGCGCGGAATCTAAACGCTCGAAATTTAATTATTTCCCTATAGAAAATTCAAATCACAGAAAAAAGTGATCAACATTTAATTACAACAAAATCTAGAGGATATCTGTTAACAAATACACAAATCATTAACTGGTCTTATGTACTGGTAGCTTCTATTTTTTATCTTCCATTGTGAAATGACGTTCATTTGCAAGGATTTAGCATATGGTGCAGAGAATCCAGCTCTCATCTTCATCTTCATCGCTCTCTTAATTCGTACAAATTCCTTAGGATATATCTCGTGCGGCCGTCAAAAATTGACAGATTGAAAATTTAAATGAAATTGAGAGCGCTTGAGTCGTGAAATTCAATGTCCCTTTTAAATATTTGCCTTTCGAAATCGCGAAAATAAAACCCCGTCAAATATTATCTCCTCAGAATCGCAAAATTAAGTACCCGCGAAATTTTAATAAAATTTAAAATCACTAAGTTAAAAGTACCTGCTAAATAAATAAAAAGCTGATTGAGAATCGTCAATTTTCTTTTTTTATTTGCGTGAAGACTTTGGGAGGCCGTGGAAGATGTCACTGAAATATTCACATATTTTGTTGCACTTCCTCTCCTAACGAAGAACTTGACACAGAATTCAGTTATTATTGTTTGCCCAATTTTCTCATTTTTGATCAGCTTAACAGGACATTTCATATCGAAATCAGGCTTGTTGACAATTGACTCATCAATAAAAATTCATTTAAGTGTACGCATGCGCCTCTGTTTGTGTTCAGCGGAATGCAAGGAAAGTGAACGAGAAACTTTAGAGGGAACTGTTTGTCTCAGCTCGTTATTTTGCTCCTAGTTTGACTGGTGTCAAGGCTCTCCGAGTTGTTCTGTCAGATAAATTGTGAATCTTTCCCAAAATGCCACAGTGTTATCTGCAAAACAGGACCGTCTCAGTCATGAGAGGACGCGCGGACATACTACAAAGACACAAAGGAAGTGAGAGAAGCTCTGCCATAAGCAGCCGAGACTTGAGAATTTTAATCAGAACTTTCCGAGGGAAAATTGGACTCTAAAAAACCGTGAATTGTTTGGCTGAATAGCAATCATTTTATTTGATGGAGGGCGGGGGAGGGGGAGGGCGGGGGGCGAAAGAATACTTGGAAATAACAGTTGACGAGAGTAGGGGTCTAAAGGTATAGTCAAGAGGTTCTCTTAAAGGATCTTTCCCTGTTAACAACCAATTTCAGGTCAAGTGACCGGTTTATTTCTAAAAATGCTGAAATCAACCTAAGTCAAAACCATATAAATATACAATTACAAAACGAAAATTCCTTGGTTATTTAGACAAAAGAAAAAGAACCTGATTAGTCCACCGTATTTCATAAAAGTGGACTTCTGTTTGCTGCTAAAAATATCATGCGATTGTCTCCCGGCCTACTATTGAGGGATGCATGCTTATATAACGTCGCCAAATTTGCCAACGCAAAAATCATTCTATTCTCAAATCAGTTGTTATAAAAAAAGCCCACACAGATGTTTAAAGCTGCGCGCGCAAGTAATAAAAGTAGAGGTTGTCTCATTTTAAATTCACTTTAGGTAATTTATACATCCCTAACGCTTTTTTAAATTTACTTATTTGGGCTAAATAATTAAGTCTATAAGACCAGAATTAAAATAGTCAGATACCTACATGGTGCCATAGAAAATAATTTTAAGAAAGTTGAACATGTAAACATTTCAAAAAACACAAAATAAAATTCAACCCAGTCATCAGTTTGTAGCCACGGTAAATAATTACTGTGGCTGTGATAGATATTGCACATCTCCATTCAGCATAATCCTCCTTAAAACTCAGATGTATAACTATTTTTCATTTTTCACGATTTAACAGTTCAGTTTGTTGCTAACTAATCCTCCAAGTTCGTTAATACTATCAGGCGGCCGTTATCCTTGGAATTAAATATTCAAAACTGTAGTAAACAAAATTTAAAAATCATCTTTTACTTCCATATGTTTAGTTAGAATTTGAATAACAAAGGTACTTTTCCATTATAATCTTATCTTTGGGAGAAACCATTGAAAGATGTCAACGAAGTCGATGTTATTTTACTTTTCTGTTGATTTACTTATTGCCAAAAAAGTTCAATGGTTTATTCTATTAAATTTCCAAGACTAAAGAAACAAAAACTGAAGCTGGTTTCTAATTTTCATGTGTAAGGAAGATAAAATTCAGCTACTTCAATATATGTAAACAAAGTGTCTTCAAGATAATTTATTGTGTGGGAGTTTGGTTGTTTTGTGAAAAAATTAATTGCAACTTCACTTCAAAAAAAAGGAAGTAAAGTAAAAGTGAGAGGATGTGCTCATACCATCAGACATATCCCTCTCCCCTGAAAATTACACTCAGTTAAATTTAGCATGAGCCAAAAAAACCATGCAACCAGAATTCCACTGGTCTCTGAGGCCTGATGCAACTTAACGCGCAGTGGAACCTCGATTTAACGAACTTCGATACAACGAAGTCCTCGATATAACGAACAATAGTCTTCAGCCCGACCAAAGTTACAGTAAAATGTATAGGAAAGAACCTCGATATAAGGAAATCCTTGTAGAACGAAAACAATCCAGAAGCCCAAACGTATAATAAACCCCGATATAATGAACAAATGTCAACACGTGACAAAAGACAAATGCAAAACAAACCAACAAGAATCAAAATCCTTTAATTCTATAACAATAGGACGTCACAGTTAACAGCTCATTATAAATGCCGACGGCGGTAAGGTAACGACGCAGTTCGTAATTTCGTTCGTATACAGATACGAGAATTTCTTGAAGCCACTAAGTATGTCGGATGGTATATATTATTACTAAATGGTCGTTACGTACATTTGCGTCAGTATAATAGAAAATTCTAAGATAGTCAGTAACGCAATGACAAAACAACGAGATTTGTGATTATCATAAATCCCACGAATGCTGACACTGACACTATGGACACATCTACAGATCCGCTTTATCCTCTCTGTCTCTTATTAGTTACAATAAGGCTTCTTGTAGTTAAACTTGTAAGAGGCAGGAATTACCTCTTTAATACCCTTGTTTCTCTGTTTGCCAGTGACTTCCACTGAAATTTGTCCTCCGTGCTTTTAAAACAAGGTGCTGTAGCTATGTACAGACCTGTACAGCGTACGGTAGCTTCATGTAGATATTAACGCACAAATGTTAATTTCAGTAATCGTTCCGATCCCGAAATGCCCGACGTCACACCACCGAAAAAAAATTTAACCATCCCTCGATTTAACGAACATTATGGTTGTTTTTCCGCAAATTCGTCAAATCGAGGTTTTCGATATAACAAACCCTAATCTGCGTGTAGCTGTACCCCCCCAAAAACAAACAAACAAATAAAAAACAAAAAGAAATTGAAAAGGAAGTTAGGGAACCGTCGCACTAGGCATCTTGTTTTCGGCGGGAAATTGGAACCGGTGAGGACTTCCTGGTAACATTACTAGAAACCACTGTTCAACCGACCGCGGTATTTGCAACGGCCGCCAAGGTATACATAGCTATTCTCGATCGGCTGCATTTCTATAGCATGACGTAAATACTACATTCAGAACAAGGGATGATTTGAAGGTGTGATTTGAATCCAAATGGCTGAGATGGATTTCTTAGTTGAGATCCTGTTAAGAAACGGTGTAAGAAACTGGATAACGGTTGGGAGGCAGCGCACACCGCACACCTATAACGAAATATTAGAACAACTGGAGGCGAAATAAGTCAGAGGATATTGGAAGATAACATGTTATTTAAAAACACTTTGACTTTGTTGACGAACACTGATTGATTGATTCCGAAAGACACACTTAGAAAGACTAAAACTCACAGACTCACTCAACCTACTTACACGTGTCTATTCCATAACAAAAACCACCACAAACTAGCCTCCTGTGCCATAGTTCGCTAATTTATTGTTCAAATCGCATGCCACACATGAACAATAGCGAGTTTAAGAAACGACGACGGCGATGCCGTGGACAACGTCGGTTAAAAAGTGAACCTCTATTTTACCTACGAGTCTCGCGTTACTCTAAAGTCGTTTAGTTTGTTTTTCACTGTTAAATCTATCTGAAACTAAATAAAAAACACCGTTAAATTAGAAATAGAAAATTAAAAAATTAGCCGTCGTCGGTCACGTTCTCCAAAAGACGCAGAGTTTGGTGATTTCACGTTGTAGTTTTGCAGAGGACGCAGAGAAATTTAGAAAAATAATTTATAACGCACCTACAAAGCCATTGTTCTATTCATTAAACCTTATGTTTAGTAATGTTCCCGTTGCCGTTGCAGTTGTGGTTTTTGCAGGCCCAGCCGATCACGTGGAGCAGTCAGAGCCTCAAGAGCGCGCTGCCTGCTAGGCTTCTTCTTTTACTGAAAGCCGAGGTCAGCACTCTGCAGTCCTCCGTGTTATACAACGAAACTGGAACGTTCAAAGGGCCATTTTGAATCAGTTTTCCAGGCGACTCTCTTCAATGGACACGTGAAGAAAGATGGCATGTTAACTTTACACGAGCCGCCTCGGACACAACAGCTTGAATCCATCTTCTACGTTTTTACGAGTACTGAGTCCGCTTTTATGGGATAAAAATGACGTACATGTAAGATATGAGATCAAGGTCTGATTATTTATTTCTACAGCTGACTATACTCTTTCTTCCCCATTTTAGTGAGAGTTATTCAAGGTTTGATGCTCATGACCATTTCAGGAATTTCCACAATTTTAAAAGGAATAATCAAAGATATAATCTTTTTCTCTGAGTTGTTAAACCTACTTCAAACCTCTACAGCTGGTTCCAAATACATGTCAGTAATCTATTTCTCACCAACTGACATTGTGTCAGTTGCTACAAAGAAAGCAGCAATTACATGAGAGAAATGATCTCAGTTTATATCCCTATTAGCAAATGGAGACATTAACTAGTTGTTCAGTTATTTCAGAAGTCATAATTTTGAAAGGAATAAATTTCAGATGAAATTCAAGCAAAGAAATGATCCTCACAGGTACACTGTAATTTATTGTTAATAAGAAACTGCAGAAAAAAAAACCTGAAAAAATTCAGGCTTTGAAATGATTTGAACCCGCAGAGCATTCAAGATACTAGTTGGCTACTCCTAGCAACTGAGGTACAGAGACACTCATTGAGAGGCAAGTTTTAAGGCGTTCTCCTTTCCCATTAACAATTCTAATCATAATTTTTTTTAAATTAATTTAATTTGAGCTGCAGATGAAGATCAGGCAATGGTCGTTGCAGGTGGACTGTAATTTAAGCAATTGCAGAAAAGAAGCCAGCAACACCTCCTACATACTAGTTGAGTGCAGTAGCACTAATTGAGTTATGAGGCTAAAATTCAAAACAAAAACTAGGGAAATCTCATTTGTCTTCAAATGCTAAAAAGAAAAGATTTGGACAGGGGTTATAAATAGTGGTGCCCAGCATCACTACTGAAAGCTTGATCTGGTAATGATCAAATTACATAAAACAACTGTGTACTCAATGACATGTGGTTTCCATTACACCAACACAAGAGAAATGTACTTGTAACAGTAAGAAACAACAGTAATAAGAGTTTCCTTCAATAAGACAACCACCAACACTGACATGTAAATGGTATGGGTAACATCCACCATTAGTTTTATCAACTGAGTTAACAAAACCAAAGCATAGTTGTTTTTTTGGAAACTAAACTCCCTTATCCTGTAGATCAACAACATAGTGTGCCAACCTGTGGGACCTTGTATCTGTGACAATTCAGTGATGATACACAGGAAACAATACCTTATGGATGATCAATCAAAAGTGTGACCTACCTTACTCTGGTAAGTAATATTTCCTACAGTAAGTTTGCAGAATGCACTTGTGGTGCCACAGGCAGCATTTGTTACCTAAAAAAATTATAATTTACATTAAAACTTAACAACAGTGACCTTTCACACTTTGTGTGGTCTTGCAGTGTATTTTGAGAAGCAGAGATTTTGCATTCTTATTTTCTTTTCTATCAAATAAAGAAGAGACTACATCACACACTTACTCTAGGGAAGATTCTTGGCTGAGTCCAGTTTAACAAAAAGAGCTGCTGTCGCTAACATTTCCTCACCAATAATGGCTTGGTCAGGCTGTACACAAAAAACAAAACTAATAAACAAGCAAATAATACACAGTCAAGATCTTTGCCTCTTGGTCTGCCTAAACAAATGGTCGGTCCTGCTTACATATGTAAAGGACCAAGGTGCAGTTCTTGCTAAACTGGTCCTGTTTTTTTGAGCCTGGCCAGTCAGTAAAAAAAAAAGTTCTCCCACTGACTACTGTACTTCCAAAGTGTGCCAAAGTTGTTAGACGTGCTGAACATTACAGACAGAAAATGGTGAAAAGTTGTTTCTGAGCCTTGAAAACACACAGAAGGAACCAACTCACACACCCATTCTCAAAAGTACAGGTCCACATCTTCTGCTTTCCATTTACTATTCTTTGACTGCACTGCACTGATTTGGTTTTTCTATTCAACTTATCCTCATAAATGAAAACAACCCTTTTGTTAGGCTGACTGTGAACTTACTGGTGAGAGATCCTCTGGTTTGGCAGTCAGTGTGAACCATGTGCATCTCAAGTTGATCTGGCCACTCTTCACATTCTCTAGTGGAAGCCACTGTATTCAAAAATTACATAATTCCAGGTTAGAATAAACTGAGTGAATTTAACCCTTTAACTCTCAAGATCTGATCATCAATTCTCCCCTCTGGCTACTACACATTTCCTTGTAAATTGATTATGAGAATTAGGTTTCAATCAAGGTAATACTGTAAATTGTACCTGATGAGTTTGAGTGTTCTCATTACCTGTTTGCTGTATAATGTATGGATACTATAGAGAGAAGTTACATGGTAATCACTTCTAGGAGTTTTAATCTGAGTGTTTAAACCAATAATTCATCACAGTGGCCAATCAGGACAGGGAGAATTATTAAAATGAACCTGTGAATGTAAACTCAGTTGAAAGAAAAAAAACAGGTGAAGTACCCAAAGTAGAGGAAAGTGTCACTGATCAAATCACTATAAGTTTTATCTCTTTGTATGTGTTTGGCTCAGAGGGTAGCTCATGTTTTCAAGACCAATCACAGACCATAAGAAGTAAACCCAGTGCAATCCTGGGTTGCTTTAATTCAACAATAAATTAAAAATTGCTCTAGATGCTATATCAAATCACACGGTGTTAAAAAAGGTTCCTAACACCGGTTATTGAATATGACATACAACTCTTTAATAAGCAGAAGATTTGCAACTTACCAATTCAACATTGCATTTTTGGACAATTGTACCAATGTCAGCCTTAACACTAAGGAGATAAAACATCATTTGTCAACATCAAAACAGTCACATACATGTAAAAACTGGAGATATGAGTTGCTTTCTACTAATTCATACTTGGATGATTACTTACTGTATGTTCCAAGAGATTCATCATCAGATACTTAGTCTTCATCAAAGACACCAATTTATATTTTCTGACCATGTGAGTTTTCTGCAAAGGCCTTCACATAAACAATCAGAAACAAAACAATCAGAATTGAAATATTCCATATATTCATTCCATATCCGATTCACTGTGTTGTCCTTTGTCTTTATGCAGAATGTCTTGGCTCCCAGTGGCAACAGAAAGAAATATCATCATGAGCTATGGTGCACATACAGTAAGATACTCATTGGTGTTCTGAAGCAATGATCTTGTCCCAATGAATTCATCTCCTCATGGGGGCAAAGAAAATAAGAAATCCAAAAAATGACATAATAATTAATAAATTTATGCCTCACTGATTTCTTATTCTATTTAATTGAGATTAAACAATCAAAAAAGTTTACACAGCTGTATAATTTTCAGAGGAGTTCAGACTTTAAGTATGATTCACCTTCCATGAAACTGGGGTAGAAAAATTTCAGTGACACAAGCACCAAAAGACACTTGGATACATATTACCACTGGTCAGTAAGGGCTCTTTCATGTCTTTAGCTCATACAGTAATCTCCATAGCTTTGACACATACCTCTAAGAATAACATTTGAATCTCAGTAGAACCTTTAGATATGATAACAATGTCTTTCTTGATTAAGTCTATTTAGCTTCCAGGACTTCAATGCAAAGGACACCCTGGAGTGACAAGAGAAAGCAAAATCAATTGTCAAAAACCTTTAAAAACTTCACTTATGTGTACACTTGGTGTACTCAGTACTACTGAGTTATTCAAATTAAAATAATTGTTTTAAACAATGTCTTGAGGCACAATAAAAGACAATTTGCAGAAAGAAAATTTTAATGATAAATACTGAAGTCACTCACATCAGGCAAGGGGTATTTCAGTTCATACAGATCAATGTCAGTCAAAGGAACTGTGATCGTGTTTGGGAGAACCACAAATCCCACCACAACATCATATATTACTCTAAGGATCATGTCACTGAAAAAAAGGGATAGGGAAGTTAGAGAACCTCACATCACCTCTAATCCATATTAGTTTAATTTATAAATCATGTCTTCTTTACTACAACTAATGATTCATCTTATAAGTATATCTACTGTTGCCCATGCAAGCTTTCTGAAGGGTGAAACATACCTCAGACTGGGAATATCAAGAATATTTGCCACATTAATCAAGTCAAAGTCTATGTCCTGTAAAGAATAAAACAAACAAAATTCACAATAAGCTGAATCATACACCCAATTTGATTGGATCTTACTTTCAATCTATCTGAGGACATGCAGAGGCATAGATTAAATCACCATGAACAACATTTTACTTCCTTATAATATAAAACAATTGGATTTCCTTGTAACAGCCTCAACACACTCAGACACACTTGGCTGCAACTTTAGAGCCACTTTTTTTTTTCTTACCACAGTTTGACATCTGTGGTCTGTAACTGAACAGACCTACTGCAAAATGGAATGTATTTGTTAAATATCCAACCTGATTCAGTTTGTAGTAAAGTATTGACAACCTAAAAACAACTTTTCTTGTCAAAAATTTGTATTTCAATTAACTTTCAACTTATTGGTCCGTTAAGAAAGAAGATTGACACCCCACCCACAAGAGGAACAGCTGGAACAAGAGAGCACAAAATCACACACAGACTTCCACAAAGCGGAATGGGATGAAAAAAAACATAAGAAAACAGCAGGATAATAAATGCAAATTCCAGTTTCAAACAACTCATAGTTTCAGTTTGTAATAAATACAATATACCTGGAGATCTTCAATGCCAACACTGACACCCTTGACAGATAATGCAAAGTCTGAATCCCCAGCATAACTAAAAGCAATGACAATAAAACAGAAATTAGAAAATTTTGCAAAAAAATTTTTCTATCTTTTCAAAATTCTGAGATCTAAATTTAAATTTTCACACTATGTGCGATACATTTCATATCATTTTAGCACTGAGAATTTGGTGTAAAACCAGAAAATATGAACAATGTTAAAGCTTAGGCAATCTAAAATCGTGGACAAATAATTTAAGACAACAGAACTAAATCTCAACTAAGCATCTGTCTAAGCATATGTATGCATGGTATACCGTTTTTGACTCCTTATTCATTCTTCAATGCTGTTTCCAAGTTTTTCAAGTTTTTTTTCCAAGTTTTTATAATTTCACACTGTTAACAGAAAAAAATAACTTAACATAACATGATTTACAATGATATAGAAAAAATACAAACACAAATTAACTTGGATAACATTGGCATTAATGCAATGTATATTACAGTGAAAAATTAAACACAACAAAATTGATAAGGGAGGGGAGGGAGAAGAAGGTGGTTTCAAACCTCAGGCAATCATGTTTTGAAAAGTGAAGCTAGCATAATATTAAGCCTGTGAATGCACTTTCTCAAAACATTTTGCCCACAATAATTATTTCTGGGCATTGACATCAGGTTTTCTAGTTTTGTGCAACTGAAAACCATGCAAGTAACTTTGAGAGATTCACAGTTACTGTTATATATTCACATTTTAGTGACCTATATGTTACACAACATGACATGTACAGCTGTAGACACATACACCTGTACTACTCAGAAAAAATACTATATGGTAAACCAAAGCCTTTAATGCCTGTGCTTATACAACTTTGTAAGGGGTTTTAGGAAGGCTTATAAATGGAGGGCCAATTACAGACACATTTAACACAGTACTGCTCGCATATCAGTTAACTGAAAAACTGTTGTATATCTGACAGGTTTTAAATTGGCCAGAACAGAAAAAGCACAAGCTATAACAGCACTAGGCAAAATATGCATTGCATTTAATAAATTGCACTAATTTCAATACATTTAGAACAAACTTAAATTAAAAACTAACAACACAAACAAAACTAGAACATGACAAAAAGGATGTAAAGAACTAAACACCCACTTATTAGACTGCCTTTTGTTTTTGCCCTTTGGGATTTTTGTACGCTAGTTTGTTGTGCGTGCGGAATATATTTTAGTGTGTTAGTCGAGTAATTTACTGTAATAAATTTGTTAGTATCTTAAGGACATGTAAGCCTTTCTGGGTCAGTTTTTTCACTTGCCATTTCCAAGAAGTCATTCTTCAGACTTTGATCTCCTTGAACCTTGTCTTTGCCATTCATTAATTAAAATTTACTCACTCATGCCCATTATGCCATATGGCATGTAGGGTGGCTACAAAGGATCGCCACGTTTTAACTAATTATAAATAATAATTTCTAATTTAACCCTTTCACTCCCAAGATCTAATTAATAATTCTCCTTACTATCTACCATACTATTCTTATGATGTTAGTTCAGAGAATTTGGTATTGGATCAACTAATAATCCCATGATTGATATTCTCCTCTATTCTCATCACCTGCCTGCTTGATATTGTATTGACACTGTAAGGAGAAATTCTGTCTTGGTCACTTGTGGGAGTGAAAGGGTTAATGGCATCAGAGGGCATCAAATCAAATCATTATGGTGCTGATCAGTGGTACCTGTTTAAACAGTAAGAAAAGCTATTGATTTTAACAGTTGACTCAAAAGTTCATGCTTAAGTATTACTCACTTGTTTAGGTGTAGCATCCTTTGTAATAATTCTTTGAAACATTGTCATTTCATCAGTCATCCACTTTGTTCCTACATTTCTTAATGGCCATTTCTTGCTCTTCCTGTTTCTGCAACACGTCCTGAGCTGATTTATACATGTCCTAAAGGGAATCCAACTGTTTTTCATCTTCTGTGAAAGTACCATAAGGGCAATTCTGTCTGTTGTGGTTCTTCAAGCTCACAGTGTTAATCAATCAACTTTCCAGAATAGTGAGTGATTCCAATGGTACTTATTTACTATCCTCTGTAACTTGTTGTGAAATATTAAACAAAAAAAAACCAGTCACCACAGAGCTAGCAATGTTTACCAGTGATGCCCTTGGTTATCTGAAGTGAGAATCCTTATCCACAACTTGTGATATTTTGGACACAGGCATTAGCCAGTTGGCTTTTTACAAAGTGCAAGCTTGGAGTTAAACTAAGGGCAACCAAAAACAAATCCAGTAAACAACAGAGTAAAGAGTTGAACCCAGGACCACAAGAGCACAAGTCCAGCGCCCTAACCTCTCCACCACAATGTCTCCAATAATGCTGGCAAAATTCATGTGAATGTCACATGTACAATAGTATTCAACATATTTCAAGATACAAGGTGTAGTAAAATTAACGTCCAAGGAGAACAATAAAGATCATTGAAACTATTTAGAAACTGGGCTTGAACTGAGTCTAATTGAGCACTAGGATTGAAACACCTATCATTCAAAATGAGACCGTCCATGTGTCTGAAAAGTCATGTTACATGCATTATATTTTACTCTATCTTTTTTCATTGCTGGGTTCTTCTCCTAGTTTTACATTAATTGAAAAAAGAATGGTATCAGTACTTGTCATTCTCAACAGCAATTTTCCTTTACTTAATAGTCACAGACAGATTGTGCCACCAAAAAGTTTACAACAGATTACCCAAGAATTTTTATTTTTGCCTTTATGAAGTAGCTTCCTTAGAAGAAGTTCAAACAAATCTAGCATGTTGTCCATTGCACCCAAACTTTTGGTGCTTGAGTCATCACAGCATCATTATCATTATCACTTCAATCTGCCTTTAAAAAATGAGCATTTAATTATCTCATGCCATGAAAAAAAATTCACTCAAATGACTGGATGAATTTGGCCGCTGCTTACCCTAATTAATAAAATTAACTAACACCCATTTTTCTTGCCTTGATGAACCCAGAAGAAAACTCCATGCAGTTCAACCAATTCTTAGTGTCTTGATTTACAGTCAAAATGCATGAAAACATAAAGGTGATTCCTCAGTTTATCAACGCATATCCTGTGATGTGCATTAAAATCATGTAATCAGGGGAAAGAGCACATGTGCATTCTGAGAACATGGTACTGTTTTCCAATCCATGGACCAGGTTAAAGAGGTATGAAGGTCTTTAGCTCTTATACGAGCATGGTGACCTATATTTTTTATTGCATAATTTTGGTATACCATTTATTCCCTTTAAATTGGGGATTTTAAAAAAATGCTTTGAAGGGGAAAAAAGATAAGGCTAAAAGCATGCACATAGCTCTTTATTTGAGCATGCAAATTATGATCTCGAAAGAAACAACTCAATGAACATTTTGAGTCTCTGTCATTTAAATTTGCCTGATTTTCCCATAAATTATTTATCAAATTGTTCCATATGCTCCAAACTTTCTACCTATTGTATCAAGTTGTTTTCAAGGGTTACTTAAAAAACCCTAGCTTCCACCTGCAGCGAAATGTACTGTGAACTGATTAAATGACACACATCATTAGTGCCAGTACAGGTATAAATGGGATATGTTTGGCCACTTATATCTCCTAAACAAGCACAGTGACTTATCTTTTCCAAAATTTATGTATCATTTCAAACAGACATTTGCAAGGAACTTTTAAGGAAAGTTTAAGGAAAATTGTTCAATAAATTGTTTTTCAGAGGAATCACCTAAACTAACTTAATGTCTTTTAAAAGAAAGATACTGAATGCTCTTTTTTTTCCCAGTTTCAATTTGTTCACATGAAATAAATCAAGCCAGTTCAGAAGTTCTCTTGCAAAGCAAAGGTGACTACAATCTTCAAGCAAAGTGCTTCTGTTATAGTTTAAAAGGCACTCAATGAGAGAGACAATCCGTTACTTGTTCTAATTTATTACAAATTCTTCATTTTAAAAGAAGTTTAACTAATTAAAGTTCATTTAGTTTCTTTTCAAATTCATTTTCTACACCACACAGTTTATAATAGCACTTATTCTTAAGTTTCTTTGTCTACAACAAAGTGTTCCAAAAGACACTGAAACATGCTTTGGGATAACTGATTATGATGAGACTTGCAAAAGATACTTTGTTGAGGTATTGCAAAAGCAAGAGAAATTACAATTTCTGCCTTTTAATTTAACAATCCCAGGGAAGACTGCTTGATGCCTGCAGAGCACAACTGAAACTTAGGTTTCTCAATGTCTAACTTAGCTAAATTAAAAATCCGATGAGACGAATTGGCCAATTTACATTTAAATGCTAGTGGAGTCAACTTTGAAGAACCCAATCAAAAGTTTGAATTTTGTAAAATGGATTCACAGTCTATTATTTTTAGCTCTTATATTAAGAACCTGTGATAACCCATGATAGAATCTTAAATTTATTTAGTATAGGAAAATCAGAAAAAGCGAAAAGAAAAAAGGTGTTGCTCTTCTGGACCATAAATATGTTTACAATGCGGTTTAAAATGGGTGTGCAAAACCTTTAAAAATAATCTCCTTCAAAACATAGCCATGCCAACTGATTTACATGGAAAATATATTTTGTATCTGCGTCAATTTATATTCTGAAGGACATTTAATATTATCGATTTCTCTCCTTACTTCGTGACCGATATTGAAGAATGTAACATGACTTGGATCACGCTATATTTCGAGGAGAGGATTTTGAATGTTAAAAATAATCGCCTAAATTTCGTGGTGTTTGTTGTGACCCACGAAAAAAGACAAAAAAAAAATCGAAGGGTTGGTTCATGTTAGGGTAGTTCATTTGAGTTGTTCAACGGGGTTAAGTCCATGCACTGGAGGACATTGTTTTGTCCATCACCCTATTCCTTAGTGATCAGTGCAACATTTGTTAGAAGATGAGTAAGTATCGTTCCTATGTAATAAGATAAATTTCATTGACACTGAATCGGTTGAAAGTTCTTTGAAGATCTCTTACCTTTCGAAGGGTTCCTAGTAAACATTAGAATTTCATCATGGTAGAAAGACGTTACTTAACACATCCGATGTACAAGGTGAAGATCAGACGAGTTTTTAGAACAGGTCTTCATCATTCGTCATCATCCGTCATCAAACGTACCACAATATTGTCGAAAGAAACCGACTCTTCAGTGCGACATTGATTCAGTTCTAAATTCACGGCAGCTCATCCGCCATTTTCAACGTGGCTGCTAAGAAACTGGGTCGAAAGCTAGTCCAGGCCAATCAGAAAGAAGACGCCGTGTTCAGAGAAATCCGGGTGCTTAACTGTTGCGAATCTGGATTTTGATTTTGAAATCGGGAATTCGGAATTTTCGGTAAAACATGAAATCCAAAAACGATTTTCAACGCTGAGAAATCCATTCTCAAAGTGGATCTCAATTAAGAGATCCAGCTCCAGATCTCATGAATTTTTATGCTTTGCGTTTTTCCGGGAAATCCAAAAAGGATCTCCTCTAAGAGGAGGGTCTGAATGGGGGGGTCAAAATGTCGGTTGTCGGTTAAAATTTCATTACTTTGTCGGTTGTCGGTTAAGATTTTTGACCTTTGTCGGTAAATCTCAGTTAATAATTAAAAATACTCGTTAATTATTCACATTTATTATGCAATTTGCCCAGATTTAAGACTTTAAACTCTAGACGAAGTGTAATACTTGTAATAATTCAATATTTGTTTTCACTTAAACCTCGTTAACGCTATTTTTTAATTTAGCAACGTGCTCATCTACCCCACTTTTGTTTGCAAATCTAGTATACCGATAAAATTCACCAAAGCTTTTATTATAGATGTGAATTTGTTTCCTGTCGACTACGGGGCATCGAAGTAAATCAAGAGAGGTAAATTCTACAAAGAATGAAACACCCACTCTAGCCCCTGGGATACCTAATTTTAATTTGTAAGCTACGGAAGTCTTTTTTCCGAGACGTCCACAAAAACTCACTACACTTATTATTCAACGGCTCTCGTGGCTTTTCTGCGAGGTTTCTTTTTTTTTCTCTTTTTTTTTGCCAAAAATTTGGTTGTCATACGTATCAATCTGCACCGTTAAATGGATTTTTTAACTGTTAGTACCTCTTACATGTCGAGACGCACAAATGCACGAACAGCCCTGCCGGATCGGGTAACACACGCTCTGTTGACAACCTCTGGATGTTCTTCAAAATCTGATTCCTCGTCATCCGAATCTGTCTCATACTCATCGATTTGTACTTCTCTGTGATCCTCAAACACCTCAGTAACATCCCCTTCGTCCACAAATTGTATGCTGACAACGCGTTGTGCATTTGCTGACGATACAGTGTTTTCTTCAGGATATCGAAGCCTCTCTTCAGACTCGTCGGTGTGGTGAACGGCGTAGACAGCTGGCGGCAAGGCCCCAGCCTTATCTTTTGTGGTCTCACTCCTAACCGTCCGTTGGCGTACTGGTCTGTAACTCTCTAGCCACTCTTTGATCTGTCCTTCCATCCCTGGTGTTATGTCCTCACTTGGCAAAGGTGTCATCGTAGCTATAGCAGAAAGGGGCATGGCGGATTGAGGTACCGGATTGTAGGATTTGTCATGCGTGTAGTACTTTGCTGCCCATCTAAATGTGCGCTTCAGAGATTCCTTGCAAATTGTTCCAAAATCCTGGGCATATGTAAGTACCGTAAATTTCTCGTGTTTAAGGTGCGAAACAGCGTGCAAATTTTCCACTACTGTTGTGAGCAACGTTTCGAGCAGCAGATCATCTACAAATTGGGGGTTAATGTCCATCACGTTCTTGTATAGCCTTTCTATGCAAAGACACAGATACTTGCGTCTTCTGTGATACAGTTCCCTGTGGACCATTGGTTGCAGACATCTCGCTCAACTTGTTGTTTTCTGTGTTTTCAGCCATGATTTGGGCTTTAAAAATAGCTCCACGGTTTCTTTTACCAACGCTACAAGAAGACGGCGCGACCATTGGTTGTCTTGGTTTATTTTTAAAAATACATTTTAGCCCGGCAAATTCTTTATTTTAGCACGCAAAATGCGCCACAATGCTCATCAAAGTGATAATAATACAGTTTTTAGCCGGAATTTAAAAGAAACTATCAAGTGAGCGTTTTTCGTTGTATAAACAAGGCAGTGTTTATAAACAAGGAATACCGCAGAATTTCCAAAGTAGCGAAATTTATGACTTTTGAAAATCAGGTAAACGAACTACAAGTGCTAATTCAGCCCTACCATCCTGAAACTTTTGAAGGTCTCTTTGTTGCCTTTCGTTTCTCTCGATGTCACCTCCTTCAGTCATGATCCTCTTTGCCAGATTTTCATCTTCTTTTGCTTCTTCTCGTGATTTCCGTTTCCTTCTCACTTTTGACTCGTCACCTTTCTTCTCAGTGTCGTTCATTGACTTCTGCTTGCTTTTATCAGATGTAGCCGACGCCTTCAGCAACACTACTGGCTTTCCGGTCCAGTTTGTGACCTCTTGGATAATGTGTACTAAAATATTAAATACCGTGTGTTTTAAGTTTTCTCTTTAGTAGGCTTTTGAGAAACTTACACAGTTCTTATCAGCAAATGCTCGTCAAGATGTATAAAACGTGCACATCGAGCGAAATCTCTCGTGCGTAGCTTCCCTCGAGGAGAGAATTGAATATTATTTGAACGTCTGGTTTTCAGAAACGAATAAATTTCAGGGCGTGTATAAATGAACGGGGTCTTTAATATGTTAAGCTACACTGTTGTTCATTCACCAATTAATCAGAAAGAAGCTTATAAACTGATTTACTCGCTACTTCTTTGTAGAGATTTTTCTTCTCAATTTTCGCATTCAAATGGACGGTGAAAAAGAAAAAAAAACATTCCGCTCCACAAAACAACAAACAAAAAACGGTGGAACTAGAGTTTAACCACGTTAATATTTGAGCTTAATATTTAACTACAGAACTAAAGTGATTCATCAAACTCCGCTGCACGCGTTCCACACTTACGTTGAGCTCACTGCTACTTTCATCCGATATTAAATTTGGAAGTTCAAGCTGCCATTGCCCTTCCGTCACAATTGCAAAATTTTCGCATTTGCCCGCAGGCGATTTCGCCAGGCGAAATAACTTAAACGAAAATCCGCCAATTCCATATTGATGTGCCTGCTCCTTTAGTCCTAAAAACTCCGCAAGATGTTTTTTTAGTTCAGATACTCCTCTATGAGCTTCTTTGTCTACTGGGACCCTGCTTCGATGACGTTCGATGGCGACTTCTTCACCTTTTCGAAAAAAACTCACGATGACTTTAGCAATCCCAGTCATGACCCGACCGCATGAACAAACAACGAGCAATAAAAAGACAACAGCAGGGCGTCTCGTCGGCTCGATTGTGATCTGCTGTTCTTGAAATGAGACAGCAGGGCGTCTTGTCAGCCCGATTACGAGCCGCTGTTCTAGAAATGAGCCCACGCTGCTCACCGAAAAGAAGGATCCCGTGGATTTAAAGTAATTTGAAGACAAGAAATTCTATAATTCGGCTAAATTTGGAATTAATATGGTTACGTCGGGTGAAGAAGGATTTTCTGAGCTAGAAATCATCAAAATGCTGTTCTTTCTGAGTACAAACATCCCTATCACGTCTGACCATGTCGGTTGTCGGTTGTCGGTTGTCGGTTAGAATTTATTTGTCGCTAGTCGGTAATTTTTTCCCCGTTTCGTCGGTAGTCAGTAATTTTTTACGCCCTTTGTCGCTAGTCGGTTAACCCCATTCACACCCTCTAAGAGGGGTCTCACCGAGGTTGACCGTTAGCTATAAAAAGAAAAAAGGACAGATTTTTTAGCGTCGAAATCCGTTTTCGCTCTTCATTTCTTACAACAAAATCCGTTATCTCTATTTCAAAATTTTAATCCGGATTTACCAATCGAAAGCACCCAGAACTTTAGAGCAGTTTTCCCAATATTCCACAAGTTTACGCGCTTATTTTGGACTCTTCTGAATAGATATAAGATTATTTTTATAAGGCCAACAGCTTTTAGGCTTTTCGACCATCTTATTAAGGCCATCCTCGGCAGTAAGTTTCTTCAAAATTGGTTAATCCACGCCTAGCCTACGTGTAGTCGTACTTGGCGAGGGTAGGGTACGGCTAAACATAGGCTACTCCATGTCTCCACTTTCTGGGAAATTTTCTCACTGACAATGACACTTGAAATAGTCAAGAGAAAATAATGGCCTTTATTCTCTCTTGAAACATTTAAATTATTCTTATGATTCACTTTCAACAAAATGCATTTGAGTCGACCACAAGATCATGAAGTAATAATGTTTTTTTTATAACTCAAAATCTTTTTTTTTTTTTAATTCTGACAATAGGTCAAGGGCCTCAGTTGAGAACAATAGCTAAGTAAGTCCATGAAGAAGTTCCTTAAATATGGCTCAAATGAGTTTGTGAATGAGCAGTCTTTCAAACTTCTTCTTTGCCATTGCTAAATTGACCACGACGTTTTCCCAGAACCCATCTTTATGCCCTGGAAAAAAATTAATTTTATTAGAAAGTTTCGCGGCCAACTGGCATGTACATTGACAGGAGCCTACTAACATTGACATGTACCTCCTTTTTCACTATATTAATGCGCGTTGATAGGACAGGATTGCAGTTTTATTTCTTCATTTTCCCCTTTTTTAACAGCAAACATTGGGTGTACAGGATAGCGGGATTTTGGTCTTGTCGTTTTGAATTGCTGTTATAGACCGAGACAAAAACTTCGAAACTGAGGAATTGAGCTCATATTCAGTCATCTTGACCTCGCAATTTCTCAACAAAGTATATCTACATATCCTGGTCGTCGAAGTTTTCTAATTTTTTCGTCAATATTTCGGAAACAAGTTTTGTCTTTCCCTCCCCTATGGTATGTTTTTGGTATTCACGTGAGACGTGGGTGATCTGATCAATTAACCAATCGCGTTTTTTAGAGACCTTGACCTTGACAATGGGGGATTGACATAGACACCCTTTCGAATTCAGTTGATTTTTTGGTAGCTTGAACGTGTGTCATGTTACTTGTCATCAATCTAAAACCTGTTGGCCCATTACTCAGCTAATAAGCAATCTGATTACGTGCCCGATTGTCGATATAGTTTGTGAAGAGTTTCCTGTTGGAATTAGCTTTGAATAAAGCGGCAGGTAGGGGAGTGGTGTGAGCGGGGGCCTGCCTCTTCCCCACCCCCTTCCCCTTTTTGCTGTTTTTCTTCCCGCAATACTCTCTCCCTCATCCTCGACTTAAGAGCCTGAAAAGTCAGAAGCCATTGTCGCTTTGGCAATTGTTATAGCTTTTCTTCGTCGTGGGAAAAAAAAATCAAGTATGAAAAAAGCTCAGCGATATTGATTTTTCTTGTACATGCCGTAAGGATTCCGGAGCGCTTATTTACTCTTGATACCGAGAGGGGTGGCGCTTATTTGAAACGGGGCGCTATTATGGAACACGGCACTTATTTAATTTTTTGAGAACCAGCAAATTGTTCCAAACAAAGCTTTGATGTTTATTTGAAAAGAACCAAGAAGACTGTTGAACGGACATACTGTCCTTGGATCTTTCCTGGCCAGAACGAATAGCCAAGAAATCGTCGTCGCAAAATTTGAAGGCGTGATCATTCATTTGAAGGAACTGTGCACACATCAGAATTAATTATAATAATATCTACATGCACATCTCTAGAAACATCTACAGCAGCTTTTAAAAATTTTATGAGTTTCTTTTGGAGCGGCGTTAAAGTCCGGGCAGGATTTCACTGCAGCCGGGAGGGAGTTAAAACGCTTAGCGGCACAGTCCTGAAATGTGCCTGACTCCAGTGGTATGTTAAGGTTAATAGTTTCGCTGGAACGTAAGCATCTACCGTGTTGTACAGTTTCACGCCTCAAATTCCTGGGCCAATGTTCATCATACAGGGCTTTGTGCGCTGCTTTAAGTAAATGCCAGTCCCGACGCTCACTCATTGGTAACCAGCTTAATTTAAGTAGAGTATTCATGGTGACCGGTGACAAAGCTGGCAGCGGAAAACTGAATATGCTGAAGCTTTTTAAGCAGATTTTCACTGAGCGGGTAAAATACAATAAGTCACTTAAGTCTAAGCGTAATAGAACTAACAATTCGGCAAGGTGCTTTCTTAACTTATAATTAGTAAAGTTCTTGACTTTTTTAAGCGTGGCTAAGGTACCATAACATGAGGCAGCTAAATGTTTGATAGGGTCGTCCCATTTGAGGTTACTGTGGATGTTAACCTCGAGAAACTTTGTAGATTCGACTCGCTTAAGAGAGTTGTCTCCGACAGTGAGATTAAGTGCGCAATCTGCTAATTTGTGATGGGATGACATTTTCTGGGTGGAGAGAACCATGAATTTGGTCTTATTAGGGTTAAAGGCAGGGTTAGAGTCCTAAGACCATGATCCAAGTTTGGTAAGGGATTCATTTAAATCGTACGTCGGTGATTCCAATTCCCTCACTGCACAGAGGGTGTAGAGGGATGTGTCATCAGCGTACTAAGAACAAGACGTGGATGGATCGAGGTTGTCTCGGAGGTCTGATACATACAAATTGAAGATCATCGGCCCAAGGATCGATCCTTGAGGTATTCCAAACTGTGACAATTTGAGGTGTGGCTGATTTAGTGTCATCAATTTGTACGAATTGTGTTCGACCAGACGAATAGCTAAGGAGCCATTTTAAATAATTTTTGGAGAAGACAAGTTTGTAGAATTTCTTTAGCGTCGTCTTGAAACAAACCGTATTAAAAGCCTTAGAAAAATCGGCGAGAACCATCAAGGTGACCTCTTTCTTTTTCATAGCGAGCTTTATATCATCTCTTATTCAAAGAAGGGCAGTAGTGGTAGAGTGCCCTTCACGGAAACTGGAAATGTTATCAAGAAGAAGAGAGTCGCTATTTGCGAACTCCGACATCAGCCAGCCGACCAGCCTTTCGAACAACTTAGACAACACTGGTAATATCGAGATTGGTCCTAGGTCGTCATTGGTCGTTGGGTTGTCTACCTTGGGTTTGGGCGACACTCTGGCGATCTTCCAAAGCTTTGGGAAGTATGCTTCAGTTATATAACCTCTAGCTTTATGAATGTAGTTGGAATCTGATCAGCTCCCGTGGAACAATCGGTTTGAAGTAAGCAATTAAAGGAAGATGAACCACCTTCGAATGTGCAGGTGCCTGTTAGAGGGAGCGCTTATTAGAGGGGGTGCTTATTATATTAGAGAAGGTGCTTATTAGAGAGGGTGCTTATTAGAAAGGGGGTGCCTATCACAGAGGGGGCGCTTTTAGCACGAGGGCGCCAAATCGAATCATTACGGTATTGATCACTTGGTACCTGTTTTTGAAAACAGTAAGAAAAGCTATTGATTTTAACAGTTAACTCATTGGTTCATGCTAACCTATAACTCACTTCTTTAGGCGTAGCATCCTCCATAGTAATTGAAACATTTTCATTTCATCAGTTATACAGTCCTCTTTGTTCCTACATTTCTTAATGGCCATTTCTTGCTCTTCCCGTTTCCGCAACACGTCTTGAGTTCAAGAGGGAATCCAACTGTTTTACATCTTCTGCGAAAGTATCATCAATAATTAATTCTTTTATGATGAACAATCACAGGGGACACTCTGTCTGTTTTGGTTCTTCAAGCTCACAGTGTTAATCAATCAACTTTTCAGAACAGTGAGTGATTCCATTGGTTTTTCTTTAGTATGCTCTGTAATTTGTCTGTAGAACCAGAGTAACTTATGAAATCCTGAAATTTAAGATGCAAAGGGAAAAAAAACAGTCACCACACCAGAGGTAGCAAAGTGTACCGATGATGCCCTCGGTTATCTGAAGTGAGAATCCTTATACACAACTTGTGATATTTTGGACACGGGCAAGCCAGTTGGCTTTTTACAAAGTGCAGCCTAGTAGTTAAACTGGGAGCAACCAAAAACAAATCCAGTGAGTAACAGGGTGAAGAGCTGAACTCAGGACCACAAGAGTACGAGTCAAGTGCCCCAACCACTCAGCCACAATGTCTCCAATAATGCTGGCAAAATTCATGTGAATGTCACATTTACAATAGTATTCCACATATATTTTAAGATACAAGGTGTAGTAAAATGAAGGCTCAAGGAGATCTACAAAGATCATTGGCAGACTAATTTAGAAACTATTTAACAACTAGGCTTGAACTGAGCCAATTGAGCACCAGGATTAAAAATCTGTCATTCAAAATGAGACCGTCCATGTGTCAGAAAAGTCAAGTTACATGTATTATATTTTACTCTACCTTTTCTCATTGCTGGGTTCTTCTCCTACTTTTACATTAATTGAAAAAAGAACGGTATCTTCTTGTCATTCTCAACAGTGTTTTTCCTTTACTACACCACAGACAGATCATGTCACCAAATATTTTAAAACAGATTACCCAAGAACTTTTATTTTTGCCTTTATGAAGTAGCTTCCTTAAAAAAGTTCAAACAAATCTAGCCTGTTGTCCATTGCACCCAAACTTTTGCTGCTTAAGTCATCACAGCATCATTATCATTATCACTTCAATCTGCCTTTAAAAATATCAGCATTTAATTATCTCATGCCATGAAAAAAATTCACTCAAATGACTAGATTGATTTGGCCACTGCTTACCTTAATAAAATTAACTAACCCCCATTTTCTTGCCTTAATGAGCCCAGAAGAAAACTCCATGCAGTCCAACCAATTATTTGTGTCTTGATTCAGAGTTAAAATGCATGAAAATGTTAGGTGATTCCTCGCTTTATCACCGCGTATCCTGTATTGCACATTAAAATCATGTAACATGGTATTGTTTTCCAATCCGTGGACCAGGTAAAGAGGTACGACCATATTTAGCTCTATGAGCAAGCATGGTGACCTATACTTTTTATTGCATAAATTTCATGTACCATTTATCCCCTTTAAATTGAGGATTTAAAAAAAATCTCCAAAGGGTAAAAAAGATAAAGCTTAAAGCATGCACAAATTAGCCCATTACTTGAGGATTCAAATTATGATCTTGAAAGGAACGATTCAAGGAACATTTTAAGTCTATGTCATTTAAATTTACTTGATTTTCCTATTATTTATATATGAAATTGTTCCATAATGCTCCAAACTTTCTATGTACCATATCAAGTTATTTTCAAGGGTTACTTTAAAAACCTTAGCTTCCACCTGCAGCAAAATGTACTGTGAACTGATGAAATGACACTCATTGATTAGTGCCACTGTACAGGCATAAATGGGGTATGTTTGGCCCGTTATTTAATCTCCTAAACAAGCACATTGACTTATCTTTTTTTAAAATTAATGTATTTTTTCTAAAGAGACATTTGTAAGGAACATTTAAGGAAAGTTTAAGGAAAATTATTCAACAATTTTTTTCAGAGAAATTGCCTTAACTAAATTTATGTCTTTTAAAAGAAAGATACTTAATGCTCTTGTTTTCCAGTTTTAACTCATTCATGAAAAAGAAAAGCAAAGGTGACTACAATCTTCAATCAAAGTGCTTCTGTTATAGTTTAAAAGGCACTCAGTAACAGAGTAAATCTGTTACCTGTTCTAATTTATCCCAAACTCTTCATTTTAAAAGAAGTTTTACAAATTAAGATTCATTTAGTTTCTTTTCAAATTCATTTCCTACACCACACAGTTTATAAATAACAAACATTCTCAAGTCTCTTTGTCTACAAGAAAGTGTTCCAGAGGACAGAGCCACGCTAAGGGATAACTGATTACAATGAAACTTGTTGCAAAAGATACTTTGGTGAGAATTATTCCGAAAGCCACAGAAATTACAATTTCTGCCTTTTGCCTTAAAAATTCCAGGGGAGACCACTTGATACCTGCAGAGTACAACTGAAACTTAGGTTCTATAATGTCTAACTAAGCTAAATTAAAAATCTGATGAGACACATTGGCTTTTGATGTCCATTTTAAGGAACTCAATCAAAAATTTGAATTTTGTAAAAGGGATTAACCGTCTGTCACTTTTTCGCACTTATTTTAATACTTAATAACCTGTGATAAGCAATCATTCTCGCAATAAATCACCATGATAGAATCTTAAATTCATTTAGTATAAAATCATTAAACAAAAAGAATGAAAGGTGTTGCTCTTTTGATCATAAATATGTTTACAATGCGACTTAAAATGGAAGTGCAAGTCCTCCAAAACATATGCAAGTCCTTCCGAACAAAGCCATGCCAACTGATGTACATGAAAAATACATTTTGCATCTGCGTCAAATCTCTATACTGAAGCTTAAGGACAATTAAAATTATCGATTTCTCGCCTCAGTTCGTGACCGATATTGAAGAATGTAACATAACTTGGATCACGCTACATTTCGAGGAGAGGATTTTGTATGTTTAAAATATTCGCCCAAATTTCGTGGAGTTTGTTCTGATTAACGAAAACAAAACAAAAGAAATCGAAGAGTTGTCCAATGGGCGTAACTAAATCTGTGGACAGGAGATCATTGTTTTGTCCATCACCCCATTCCTTCGTGATCAGTGCAACATTTGTGAAGATTAGTAAGTAACGTTCCTATGCAATAACATACATTTCATTGTCAAAGTTCTTTGAAGATCTCTCACCTGTCGAGGGGTTCCTGGTAAACATTAGAATTTCAACATGGTAGAAAGACGTTACTGAACACATCCGATGTACAAAGTGAAGATTAGACGATTTTTAGGATTGATCATCATCATCCGTCATCAAATGTAACACAATTGTCAAAATAAACTGACTATTCAGTGCGACATCGGTTCTTTCAGTCCTGAAATCGTGGCAGCTCGTCCGCCATTTTGAATGTGGCTGCTAAGAAACTGGGTTGAGAGCTAGTCTTGGCCAATCAGAAAGAAGACATTGTTTTAAGAAAAATCTGAGTTCTTAACTTCAACGAATCTGGATTTTGATTTTGAAATCGGGAATTCGGATTTTGCGGTAAAACTCTTAATCTAAAAACGACTTTCAACGCTGAAAAATCCATCCTCATAGTGGAACTCAATTAAGAAATCTAACTACAGATCTCATGGATTTCCATGTTTTGCGTTTTTCCGGGAAATCCAAAAAGGAAAACAAAAAAATATATATATATATTAGCTCAGGATTTTTAATGGAAATCCACCTTGGGGACAGATTTTTCAGCGTCGAAATCCGCTTTTACTTTTCATTTTTTACTGCAAATCTGTATTTCAAAATTTTAACCCGGATTTACCAATCGAAAGCACCCAGAACTTTAGAGCCGTTTTCCCAATACTCGCAGTTATTTTGGACTCTTCTGAATAGAAATATGATTATTTTTATATAGTCAACAATTTTAAGGCTTTTCGACTATCTATTAAGGTCATCCTCGGCAGCAAGTTTCTCCAAAATTGGTTCAGCCACGTCCAGCCTACGTGTAGCCGTACTTGGCGAGGGGAGGGGAGGGTATGGCTACTAGTGGGCTCATCCATGTCTCCACCTTCTAGGAAATTTTCTCTCTGACAATAACACTTGAATCATTAAAGAGAAAATAATGGCCTTAATCTTCTCTTGAAACATTTAAATCATTCTCATGATTCACTTTCAACAAAATGCATTTGAGTGATGTACGCAGATAAGCCGATAGACAAGGTTTAAAAGAACCGATCCAACTATTATGGAATAACCTCTTTGATGATCATTGGTTTGATGACGGCAGTGGAAAGACGACAATATTATCTAACCTTCTTAAGGGAACTGAAACCAAGCGACTTCTTTCTCTACTCATAAAAGTGTATCTAAAAATTACATCTCGACTCCCGTTTTTTCAGATTTCAAAGCCAAAAAAATTCAAGAGGTAAGAAGTTGACTATCGACGCTGCCATTTCTAAGTCAACATAGTAATCTGGCCGCAAGCTATCGACTCGCGAAAACCATATCGTGCGGTTCACAAACAGCAGCTACTCTGACCACAAAAAGGAAAAGATCATTATTCGCATCAAAAATATAAATTTTTTGTGGCATCTAATTGTTAAGGCAGATCATCATTGGGAGACAAAGCGTGGTCAATGTCATCATTTCATAATGATATACTTCTCACTAGCTGAGATGAAAATGATATGGTTTTTAGAACTGGTAATGGAATTTCCATTCAGCTGCTATCCTTATGCTGGTAAGAGAAATCTGAACATCACAAAGTGCAGTCAATGTCATCATCATATAATAATGTACTTCTCACTACCTCAGACGAAAACTTCATGGAGAGAGAGGTGCTTATAAGAGGGGAGGGGGTGCTTATTAGAGGTGGGCTGCTTATTAGAGTGGGAATGATTATAAGAGAGGGGGTGCTTATAAGAGAGGGGGTGCTTCTGAGAGAGGGGGTGCTTCTGAGAGAGGGGGTGCTTCTGAGAGGGGGGTGCTTACAAGAGAGGGGTGCTTATAAGAGGGAGGAGCTTATTAGAGAGGGCTGCATCTAAGAGAGGGGGTGCTTATTAGAGAGGTGGTGCTTATTTGAGGGGATGCTTAAAAAGGGGTGCTTATTAGGGAGGGGGTGCTTATCAGGGAGGTGCTTTCTAGAGAGGGGTTGCTCATTAGAGAGGGGGTGCTTATAAGAGAGGTGCTTATAAGAAAGGGGGTGCTTATGAGAGAGGGGGCGCTTATTAGAGAGCGGGTGCTTATAAGAGAGGTGCTTATTAGAGAAGGGGTGCTTATTAGAGAGGGGTGCTTAAAAGAGAGGGGGTGCCTATTAGAAAGGGGGTGCTTATAAGAGGGGTGTGATTTCAAGAGAGGGGATGCTTATTAGAGAAGGGGTGCTTATTATAGAGGGGGTGCTTATCAGAGAGGGGGTGCTTATTGGAGAGGGGATGCTTATTAGAGAGGGGGTGCTTATTAGAAAGGGGGTGCTTATTAGAGATTAGGTGCTTATCAGAGGGATGCTTGAATACAATACTGTATGAGAAATCCTTACAAACAAGCAAGTGTCCTAGTCCATGACCTTAAAAATTCCAACAATATCCATAATGATTCTGTAATGTTCTATTCCTTCAATGTAAGTCTAGTTAAAAGATCATCCAAAGAATAAAGGCAAAAATAACAAGCAATAAAAACACATGTGCACTGAGGTCTGACCTTAGTGTTGAATGACAAAACCTCGGCAGAGACAGGGCCTAGTGCACAGGAAACCTAACATTTACAGTATTAAAAGATTAAATTTGGACAGATAGTTCAGATTACATTTGATGATTGAGTATGAAAGACACTAACAGCTAGTTGAAAATAATTACTAATCATGTTCATGATTAGTAATAACATCCTGGTTTCGTGTGCTGCTCTGACAGCCACAGTACCAGAAGGCCAGTATTCGTACAGCCTTGCACGTATTTGCCGGGCAGAATGACTGTACCTCCCTGGATGTTTGCACGTACTGCAGCCAAATTTACCATTGTACTGCTTGATATTTTTGTGGTACAACAGATTGGATTCTGCACATTGATGACACAAGTTCACATGTTTCATTATTACAATTACTACCATTTGCCATATTGAATAATTTACTGGTATAATGCTCTGAAATTAGTGGCACATGTGGTTTAGACTTCCCATACTACAGTACAGTTAGTAATATATTTTCAAATTTGTATCTTTCTTGAGGAGGTAACTCCACAAGAAAACAAATAAGTGGCCACTGATACTAAACTTCTTGCACTTAATCAACAGTGCACTGCAGTAGTAACTACAATTAAAAGTACTTTCTTTCCTCTGGCATAAGGGTCATGCTGGATGAATTTTTGGTACACTCTATCATCCTGTATGTCTCTTACGCAGTCTGCAGCTGGAAATTGTGCCATAATTCTATAGTCTTTAATAAATTGCCAATGTTCTGAAAATATATTATGAGGGAACAGTTTTAACTCCTACCCTTTCCTTTCTTACTTTGTAAGAGAATAATGAAAAAAACAATCATTATATTAGTATGGGTGAAATAGAAAGGGCTCTCAGTCATCAATAAAAGTAGCATCAAGTGGATGTTCACACAGAATAGGGACAATTTTTTTAACAAATAGAAACCCTTTTGCAGAGTAGAAGACCCCAAGAAGCAAGACTCACCAAATAATGTCCTTTTTCTCTTTCTGAAGTTTGCAATCCTCTTGAGATGCTCGCTTCCCTCACCCAACTGCAACAAGACTGTATAAATAGAGAAGACAAGAATATTAGTTCCTGATCAGTTAACTGTTTTTAAGACAATTATTGATTCTGAATAATGGTAAATTTCTTGAAAATGTTCTGACAGCATTTTCATTATCATCATAGTTCAATTACAATAATAATGATAATAATAATCACGGACCACTTCCCCAGTAGGGCTTGTAAATAAACATTGCAAAACCAAAGATCCCAACTCACCAGAGGGCAGACCAGTAAGCTTTTTATAAGCACAGCTTGGGAGTTAAACTTAGGGCAACCAAAAACAAAACAGTGAGTAATGGGGTGAAGAGCTGAACCTGGGACCACAAGACTTAAGTCCAGTGCCCTAACCACTCAGCCACAATGCCTCCAATAATGCTCATAAAATTCACATGTATGTCATAGCAGCAATGGTATTACATATGTTTTGACTGAAGATACCAGCTGTTAGTAGTAAAAATAAAGGCATAATGAAAACAACAAAGATTATTGGCAGACTATTTTAGAAACCATCTAACTACTGGGCACAAACTGAGTCCAAATAAGTGCTAGTATTTAAAAACCTTTCAATCAAAATGACACTGTCAATGTCAGTAAAGTCACGTTATCATATTTTACTCTATGTCTCCTCATTGCTGAGTACTTCTCCTAGTTTTACATTTATTGAAGAAAAAGAATGGTGTCCACTTGTCATTCTCAACTGTGATTTTGCTTTAAGAATGGCTGCCTGTCAGGATCGAGAATTGTCCGTCAACGACCATTTTGGTGAATTGCTCATATTTTGCTCAAAGATACCCTTTGATAAACTATTTTCAAAAATCATGTTTTTAAGTTTCAGCGATTATTAAATTTTCATAAATTTGCGAAAATCTGAAAACGCGGTTTTCAGGCTTCCGGAGCTCAGGCTCCGCATGACGCACAGTCAAAAATTAACTGCAAAAACCAAGCCCCGTTTAAGGATGAAAATGGAATCAATCAACACCAAACTCCACACGATATTAGGACAGCTATTCTCATTCAATTCTAGTGAGTGATTTTTTTTGGGCACATCGATTTTGGGATTACTTAAGCTTTTGAAAGAACATCCTCACAGACCGCGTAAAATGGCAGCGAAAAACGGGTGATATTTCACGCGAAAAAAATGTACCTGGTACCACATATTTTAGATTTTCAACAACATATTCGTGAAATATTGCTATTTTCCATTCATTGTGGAAAGTGTGATGCTCGGAATCGCATTGCTTCCCTTCGAAAATGGCAGAAGTGTTTGACTTGAGCGAGCAAAATGATGCAAAGTGTGTAAACAAACAACAAGGTAATTTAATCATATCGAGTTGTTAAATCTCCTTATTACATCCATTTTGAAATCACTGGTGGTCCCTGTAATCTGATTGGCTCTAATTGGTGCGATTTATTCATGAATTGCACCATTTTTTGCTTTAAATCGCATCTTTTTTCCAGCCAATGAGGAGGCTACACTAAAAACAAAACAACCAATCAGACTTCAAGGCTTGTTTTAAGTAACCAATCAAATTGCAGGAAGATGAAAGACATGAAGGATCATGTGGCAAATTTTGCAACTTTTGTTTCCAAAACTCTTATTTTTTCCTCCCAAAAAATGGATGAATTTAAGTCCTGTATTTGGGCAATTTCAAAATGGATGTAATAAAGTGGTAATTGAACCTTGTGTTGTGCAATTTTGGTCTGAAATCATACTTGTGATTTCAAATTGAACTCGCACTGCGCGCTCGTTCAATTTTGAAATCACGCGTATGATTTCAGCCCAAATTGCACTACACTTAGTTCAATTACCATTATAAATTAAATCCGGCCTCTGCTGTGTCGGTTTGTAGCTCGGAAAATGTAAAGTGACAAGTAAATTATTCCGTAAGATATTTGAAAAGGTTCTACAAAATATTTTTTGGCTAAAAATCTACAAGTGAAGTACATATTACATTAGCACCAACTCACATTCAAGTAATGCAAAAGATACATTCGAGAGAAGCTACTTAGTAGATTAGTACTTGATTCCATGCTGATAAATTAGATTTTTTTTATCTTTTACTTTGAGAACTCATTTTCTGTAGGTTTAAATACATGGAAAGGCGACTTTTGACCTTCAACGTAATTAAATGCAAGGCGAAAGTTCTTGTTATCCATGTGATTATCAATGTCACGCAACGTAACGCCATTGGAAACGTGTCGGGGGTGCTGAAACATACCCGCGTAGAAACCGCAAATGAAATAATTATGTCGTTAAATTATAGAAAGAAATCCCGCACTTCAAAATGAGCGGAAAGAAATGTAGGTTGAATACTCTCACGTCTGTCAGTTTGCATGTGTCAGTTACCAGATGAGTTAAACTCCATTACCAATGTGAAGACCAGAAAAGGAAAGTGAGGGTCAATATTGGCATGATTAAAAGAAAAACAGAACAAAACGAAAGAACTTCTAATTACTCTACGAGCTTTAAAAATGAGATAACTAGTAACTGACGATTAGGAACGAGTCACCGTTAATTCGTTTCTTCCTCACTTTTCTATTCTGCTAAACTAAAGAGAAAGTCAGCATCACGATGACTTTTGGCAAGTACATTTGCTGACAATCTCTTTCAGTAGAGCCAAGTACGAGGCCTTTTTACGCATGGGCGTTGATGGTATATCGAGGCCAAGGTCTTCACACATGTGCTGCAGCATGGGTAGCTTCAGGATCTTCAAAGAGTCATTTAGCGCCATTTCACAAAGATCGTACTGATCGTAGATCAGGGGATGGTCAAGTTGTATTGACGCGACAGTCTCCTTTGCTTCGCTGAAATTACTCTCCTCTTGAGCTGCTCGGATATAAGCCTCATCAGGATCTCTCTGGCGTACTAAGGCACTCTGTCTTGAGAAGAAGGAGGTGATCTGGGTGGTTGTGAGGAATTCTGATGACTGGAATAGTCGTGCACCATCGGTGCCCCGGGCACGCCGCATTTCTCGAGCAACTACCTCTGCGTCAAGCTTGTGGCCTGTCGTCTGCCCTATTCGAAATTTAGATAAAAGGTACGACTTTTGCTTTTCACTGAACCTGTAAGCCTTCCTTACTACTCTAAGAGCCCATCCTTCTTTCAGAGAAACACGAGAATCTTCCTGTCGTACAGGGGCTTGAAGCGATGGCAGCTTTCCCACACCTTCCTCCAAATACGATTTGTAGCCAATTTTTGCCAAGTCCATTAAAGAATTTTTTTCTGGTACCCTGGTACATTTTTCAAGCGACAAGTGCTTTTCTAAGGCTGAAAGCCTTTGAAAAACACGAGTACAGCCGTCTTGAGGACATGAATACACCCCTGTTACCTGGCCACGTTCTATGGAAGCTGTCTCTTCAGCCACATTTTCTTCCCCTGACGATTTGTGGGGGGTACTTTTATAGGAACGGAAATCTCCTGCAGAAAATGATGGCTGCAGAATCCCTTGTCCAGGACCTTCAAAAGATATAAGAGAAATATAAATATGACAGCCACACAGCTAAGAAATAATTATCTTGCATCAACGCGTAGCCCTCAAAGGCAGCCCACGACAGAATACCGTGTAAGAGGGGTTTAAAATACTCACCCCTTTTTCTTGTGTTTTGTTTGTTTGAGCAGCGTTTTGTAAACATTTAATCTCTTATGGAAAGTCTTTTATGATGCATTGAGGATAAAATTTTTCCCTTATTAATAGAAACCTTACAGAACAGACTGTCATAAACTAGCAGAAAGGCCTGGGCTTATTCAAGAACCATTAACTCACCAGAAGAGGATTTTTCAATTTTGATCACTTTCCCTTGGCCGACGGAATATGCGCGCCAACAGGAAATAGAGCCCACTGAACTAAACTCAAAGTTGTTCAACTTGGTGATTCCTGTAATGGTTTGCACATCGTCTGGCGTTTCTTCGATGGTATCCAGAGAAACCACTCGTACACCTTCCAAACCGCCATGGGATAGCAGAGCTTCCTTCAGGTCGCTGGCGGTGCAGACATCATGGCCTTCATTAATAAATGCCCTAATGTGGCTTTTACAACTCGCAGCTAGTCGATCTACAGCCCCTTTCCCGCCTTGCGGGTCGCTGAAATCAACGCGGACTCTCTTCACTCCGGTGTTCGCTGAAATTTCTTGGCACTTCGTTAACGTGCGGGAGGAGTGGTAGCAGCCGGCGTTATCTTGCCTGAAGTAGGCCTTGTTGATTTCAGGATACTCTTGCTTCAATGTGGCTAGAACATGTTGCATAATCGCGGTAACAGCAGAACTTCCTTGGGTACAGGACTGAATCACATAGATAAAGGCTTGCCACTGTAGCACACCCTCTATTCGTCTGTATACCACAGATATGTGCCAAGAAATACCCCGCTTACCAAACCAGTCTGTCTGTGACTCGCGGTATCTCTGAGGCAAGAACTTCATGGCCCAGTCATTTACAATGAATACTGTTCCAGAATTAAGGGCATCGATGACGTCCAAACGAGCCTGATCTTGATGGGTCGACCTCAGCAAATGGCACTTCCATGACTGGATGGCAAGCGTAGCAGAGCTAACGAGAAACAAAGCTTCGTCTTTGTCTTCTTCTGTGGTACAAGATGCTTCATCGACCGCAGTAGATATGTCGTTCAGGGTCGAATGCAAGCTTTCACATTGGTCACAGAGCTCGTCATGGTTGTGTTTGCATTGCTGCCGCAGGTCAGAATCTTCGGTGTCACTCAGAGCAAATACACTGCAATGACTTGCAACGGGAGAAGAGCTCACGTGAACCTGAGTGAAAATAGGAAACACAGCTTGACACAAAGCATGGATTACCGTGTTACTGCAACATTAACGACAAAAAATATTTGCAATATGTATGCTTCATGTTATCTAAATCGAATAACCTCAATAATCTGAGAAGATAAAATCTATTACAAGCATAATTTATACTGATAAAAAACGAATACCAAGAGCAAAAACCGACGTATATTTCCTAGTCAGGGTGGACCTGTCATCGGAACGGTTTTTTCGTGCCATACTTCCATCCATTTGTGAAATAAGATCACCCTGCTTGAAAAACATAATCCAATTTTCTTGGAACTCTTGACACTTTCGGTTGCTTACCTTGAAATCACCCTTCAGGTAGAATTTGGCCACCTTTAATGATTTCACGTATCGCACTTGCCACTCCTTTCCACGACCAAGCTCCCCCAATTGAAGAACCAAGCCTTCTAGTTCATCGAACGCACGCGCCCCGTCTGCTGCAAAATAGTCAAGGCCTTGGAGAGACTTACTGGTCGAGGCCTTGCATTCATTTAGAACACGCAGCATCGTCCGCTCGCTGAACGCCTCAAATCCAGTCTCTTTGCAGTACTGGGTATACTGACGCACTATCCTTTGCGGTATCATGGTGCGAATAACATTGGGTACTTCAACCAGTTGTCCAGAGGAGAGCTTCAGTGTTTTTTGTCCAAATGGCAGATCTTGCACCAAATGGGGGCTTGTTATATAAGATAAAAAGTGATCCAGTTGTCTTGGGTCGACTCTTATCTTTGATGAAGGCTGGGGGGTCACTGAAGCGCCGCTTCCGTGCTGAAGACGATGCAGATTAGCTATGGTAAAACGATATCTACTTAAGCCAGGTAAGAATCTCGAGATATCATTATAATTGGAAACACCACTCATCATCGAAAGAATTTGCCGTCTTGTGTCCCACCCATAGGCTTTGTCATATGCCTCAGCTAAGACCTGGAGGTAGCATTTGGAAGTTTCGGAGAGTTCGTCCAGCCCAAGTGCTTCGTTCATGGCAGGATAAGAGACGACTGCTTGCCAAAGAGAACCTGCACAACTGGGTGTTAGGTCGTGGAGCACAGAAGAAAAAATCGCTGCGGTTCGTCTAGTATACCGCAGCTTAGTGCTGTCACTGGCCTTTTCCCACTCAACCCAAGGTTGAGAGACAGGTTCAAAGTTTTTGGACACCAGATACTCGTTCAACTTTTCACGGGAATTTGGCTTTGAGGTGATGCTCTCTTCACTCGTTGAGGAGACGAGGCTTGCAGTATCGGGACTGAGAAACGTCTCGTCATCCTTCAACTCCTGGGATGATATTTCCAGAAACATCAAGTCCGTCTCAAGACCATCAGAAGATGACTCACTACCAGCACTTGATTCCTCTCCTGGACGGTCTGTTTCCATCTCATGAACCTACGAAAAGTTTTGCTCTATAAGCATCAAATCTCTAAAACCGATTTCTTTGTATATGTTTGTAGGGAATCAGTTTCGGGTAATAAAAAATCTCAGCAGCACCAGGTACTGTTTCGAGACATCCAGAAAACAAAAAAATGTGGGACAGGAATTAGCCTACCAAAGTGCGGCATAGCACCGCTCCCCTTCCCCAACCCTCATATAAAAAAAGTGACCGAAAAGCAGTGAGTTTTACTGGTCAACGAAGGAGCCTTGTCCCAGATTTACTACTGTGTTTGTCACGCTGTGTTTGTGTTTGTCACGTGTTTTTTCTTCCTCGATTTTTTTTCCAATTTCTATGCTCTTCTAAAAATGACTCTTTTCCTTTTAAAAAACAAGATTGAGATCATCAATTCATATTTGAAGCTTACCATTGTCTGTTGTTCAGGTATCTGCACCACTCGAGGCTCTTTAGGGGTAGACACAGTACTTGCTCCAGCGCCCTCCACCGGCGTCTGTTCATCTGCAACTTGCCTGCAGATAAACTCGTCGCATCGCCTACAAATTGCTTTTATTAAAAAAAGCAAAGTAAATAACTCATATCAATTACTATTTCTAGGTATAAAGTAATCAATCTGTCATCAATCAATGGATTATCAGCTACTCAGACGAGAAAAAAACGTTAGCAATATAAATTGCAGTTTCCTCACAAATATAAAATTTGCTAGCTTGAGAAAGTTGAAACTTATAGTGCTTTTTTTGTGTGTAAGGTATTACAAATAAACGTGAGAAAAAGCAATTTCATAAGAACATCTATCAACAGAAGCAATTCAACTTACGCGACCCAACTGGAACTAAGGTGTTGGTGTTCAAAAAAATATCCATCGATTTTCGGCTATCCACACGGTTGCTTCCTTTGGCACTTGAGGACTTATGTGTCGCTAGATCCTTGGGAATCGCACAAAGGGTTTTCCTAGTCCTCCAACGTATGCCAAAGTCTGCCCTATGGCGTGGGCAAATAGTCAGGGTAAGATGTTTTTGCTCAAATGAGAAAACACCTGTAAAAAATATAACACCAATTAAATCTGTTGCAGCACTCATTCATAAGCACAATAAAGTTACCTGAAAACACACAAAATCAATATTTACCGGCTCTGGCTAATAGCAGCTTCATTTCAGTTCTAGAACCTTCATCTGCACTCAGTCCAAGAGTCGATAGATGTCCAGTTACATCTTTCGTGCAATCCTCGAGTGTAATGTATTCCACCTGACCAGGATAATCAGGAGATCGCCCGCAAGGGGTCACCTTACCAACTAGCGTTATATAGCTACAGAGAGCCATAAAATGACAAGAAATAATAACTTCTGATGAGAGCACGTATGAAAGCTCAAGACTCGTCCGTGAAATAACTTTCCTTAGATCTGTTACGAAATTTCAACCATTTGTGCAAGAGCTTCGTGGGCAGTGATGACGTGACAGGCTTTACCACGAGAGAAAATTGTGTTTGAATTACCGCATCTTGGTCAAGATGGTGCGAGATGTTGGAAGCTCAATGAAAATACATCTGAGATTGAAGTATAATAGTGTTATCATGTAGTTATCAGACCTTGAGTAAAGTTTTTGTTTTCAGTCTATGGTATATTTCATGATGACAGCCCATTTAGGGTCTCATGTGGTGCGGCCAGTGTTTGTTGGGACCGGATGTCGGTTAATTATGATAAATAGGAACAATTCGCGTTAATACACTGAACTGCTTGTAAAGAATGCTGTTCTACTTCTGTATTCGCTAGAATTCTTGATTTATATATACATATATATCTAAAACAAACTAAAACAAAGCCCTTGCAGATGAAATGCTTAAAAGTCATTCAACAGACTGATCAATTGTCACAATTTTCGTAATCGTAATACTTGTAATGGTGATCGATGAAATGACTGTAAGAACATTTTCGACGGTGATTTTATTTTCTCTCAGCTCTCACACAACTCTGAATGTACGACTTCACTATAACTCGATATTTTGTGGAATACAAGTCAGACATTTCCAGAATTAAAGTTTATTTTAAAACCTTTTTCCACCAGGGAAGGAATGATAAGATTAGCGTTTGTTTACACAACACACATCATTTTGCTCGCTCTGGACACAAACATTTGTGGTATTTTCGAAGGGAAGCGGTCCGATTCAAAGCATCAAAGTTTACTCAGGAAATAAATAGTATCATTATATTACGAATATCAAGTTAAAAAATTGAAATATAAGGTACCAGGTACACTTTTATCGCGTTAAATTTAACCTATTTTTTGCTGTCACATTAAGCGCTCTTTGAGGGTGTTGCTAAGAAGACTTAAAAATTCTCAGTATCAATGTGTACAGAAAAATTAACATAGTGAAAATGGATGGGAAGGCTTTTTCTTATATCGTGTGAAGTTTGGTGTCAATTGAATTAATTTTAAGCCTTCAACGGAGCTTGGTTTTTGCAGTGAATTTTGGACAATTTGATAGGCGGAAAACCGCACTTAAACCGCGTTTTCAAATTTTCGCCAATTTCTAAAAATTTAATAATCGTCGGAACTTTTAAACTTGATTTTTGAAAATAGTTTACCAAAGGGTATCATTGGGCAAAATATGAGCAATTCACCAAAATGGTCGTTGACGGACGATTCTCGATCCTAACAGGCAGCCATTCTTAAGTTAAAAGCAAAATCACTGTTGAGAATCACAAATAGACACCATTCTTTTTTTTAAATCAAAGACAGATCACATAACCAACATTTTAGTACAACAGATAATACCCATTCAAGAATTTTCATTTTTACCTGCAGGACGTTGCTTCCTTAAAAAAGTTTAGACAAATCCAGCATGTTGTCAATTGCACCCAAACTTTTGCTCCTTAGGTCATCTCAGCATCATCACTTCAATCTGCTACTAAAAATATCAGCATTTAGTTGTCTCATGCTATGTAAAAAAGTCACTCAAATGACCGGATTAATTTGGCCATTGCTTACACCCTGTTATATACACCCTCTTATATATATACCTGGTTTTTACAGCTAATTGGGCCTGGAAAGAAAACATAAAAACTTAAGAAAAGATGGAAAATGAAAACTAAGCCAAGAAAAAATAACAGGAATTAAATGTTCATTTAAAATAATTGCAAATTCTTGATTTTCAAAGAAGTTTTACACATTAGGTTTCACTGAGTTTTTTCTCAAATTCATTTTCTACACCACACAGTTTATAAAAACAAACATTACTAAATTAAGTCTCTTTGTCTACATGAAAGTGTTCCAGAGGACACTGAAACATGCTATGGGATAACTGATTATGAAACTTGTTGCAAAAGATACTTTTAAATTAGTGAGGTATTGCAACAGCAAGAGAAATTACAATTTCTGCCTTCTAATTTCAAATTTCTGGGGAGACCACTTGATGCCTGCAGAGCACAAATGAAACTTCAGTTTTGCAATGTCTAACTTAGCTAAATTATAAATCCGATGAGACAAATTGGCAGATTTACATTCAAATGCTTTGGAGGTCAACTTTGAAGAACAAAATCAGAAATTTGAATTTTTGTAAAAAGGGATTAACCGTCTATTAACTTTTAGCTCTTAGTTTAATGTTTAAGAGCCTCTGATAAGCAACCGTTCTTGCAATAAATCACCATGATAGAATGTTGAATTTATTTAGAATAAGAAAATCAGTAAAGAAAAAAGAAAAGAAAAAAGGTGTTGCTCTTCTTGACCATAAATATGTTTACAATGCGGCTTAAAATGGGTGTGCAAGTCTTTTAAAAGAATCTCCTTCCAAACATAGCCATGCCATTTGATGTTCATGGAAGATACATTTTGTATCTGCGTCAATCTGTACACTAAAGGACATTTAATATTATCGATTTCTCACCTTTCTTCGTGACCGATAATGAATGTAACACGACTTGGATCACGCTATCACGCTTGAATGTTTAAAATAATCGCTTAAATTTCGTGGTGTTTGTTGTGACTAACGAAAACAAAACAAAAACATCGAAGGATTGGTGCATGTTAGGGTAGTTCATTTGAGTTGTCAAACAGGGTTAAGTCCAGTGTAACATTTGTTAGAAGATGAGTAAGTAACATTCCTATGTGATAGGATACATTTCATTATCAAAGTTCTTTGAAGATCTCTCACCTGTCGGGGGGTTCCTAGTAAAATTAGAATCTCATCATGGTAGAAAGATGTTACTGAACACATCCGATGTACAAAGTGAAGACGAGACGAGTTTTTAGAACAGCTCATCATCCGTCATCAAATGTAACACAACTGTCGTAATAAACTGACCATTCAGTGCGACATCGAATCTTTCAACCCTAAATTCACAGCAGTTCGTCCGCCATTTTGAATGTGGCTTTTAAGAAACTGGGTCGAGAGCTAGTCTAGGCCAATCAGAAAGAAGACGCCGTGTTCAAAGAAATCTGAGTGCTTAACTTCGACGAATCTGGATTTTGATTTTGAAATCGGGAATTCGAATTTGGCGGTAAATCATGAAATCCAAAAACGACTTTCAACGCTGAGAAATCCATCCTCAAAGTGGATCCGGATCTCATGGATTTATATGTTTTGCGTTTTTCCGGGAAATCCAAAAAGGATATCTTCTAGAAGGGGTCTCAATGAGGTTAACCGTTGGCTATAAAAAGAAAAAAAAATAGCTTTGGATTTTTTAATAATGATCCACCTTGAGGACAGACTTTTCAGCGTCGAAATCCGTTTTTGCTTTTCATTTTTTACTAAAAAAATGCGAAATCTGTATTTAAAAATTTTAATCTGGATTTACCAATTGAAAGCACCCAGAACTTTAGAGCCGTTTTCTCAATATTCCACAAGTATTCGCACTTATTTTGGACTCTTCTGAGTAGAAATAAGATTATTTTTATAAAGCCAACAGCTTTTAGGCTTTTCGACCATCTTATTAAGGCCATCCTCGGCAGCAAGTTTCTTCAAAATTGGTTAATCCATGTTTAGCCTACGTGTAGCCGTACTTGGCGGGGGTAGGGTACGGCTACACCTAAGCTAATCCGGGAATTTTTCTCACTGACAGTAACACTTGAAATAGTCAAGAGAAAACAATGGCCTTTATTCTCCCTTGAGACATTTAAGTTATTCTTATGATTCACTTTCAAAAAGTGCATTAGAGTGATGTACGCAGGTAAGCCGATAGACAAGGTTTAAAAGAACCGATCCCACTATTATAGAGTTACCCCTTTGATGATCATTGGTTTGATGACGTCAGTGGAAAGACAATAATACAGTCTATTCTTCTTAAAAGAACTTTGTTTACAACATTGTAGCTAAAAATTATATCTCTACTACCGCGTTTTCAGATTTCAAAGCCAAAAAAATTCAAGAGGTAAGAAGTTGACTATCGACGCTGCCATTTTCAAAGTCAACATAGTAATCTGGCCGCAAGCTATCAACTCGCGAAAACCACATTGAGCGGTTCACAAACAGCTGCTGCTCTTACCATAAAAAGGAAAAGATCATTATTCGCATCAAAAATATATATATTTTTTGTAGCATCTAATTGTTAAGTCAGATCAACATTGGGAGACAAAGCGTGGTCAATGTCATCATTTCATAATGATATACTTCTCACTGGCCAAGATGAAAATTATATAATTTTTGGAACTGTTGATGATATTTCCATTCAGCTGATATCCTTAAGCTGGTAAGAGAAATCTGAAAATCACAAAGCGCAGTCAATGTCATTATCTTATAATAATGTACTTCCTACTAACTTAGACGAAAATTAAATGGTTTTTTAAACTGGAGATGAAATTTCCATTCAGCTGATATCTTTAAGCTGTTTTAAGGAAATCTGAAATGAAAATTCCCTCACAACTGGGCTCCTCTTCACATATCTTCAAACACAAACAAACAATTTAGAAAGACAATATGAAAGTAATGATTCTTTGGACAGCGCTGTCATGTAATCTTAGATTGAGCAACGAACCAAACAAGCCGGAAAGATTTAATTGAGAAAGTTGTACACAAATGAATGAGAGTGCTACACATGAAACTAAAGTCGTCCAAGAGATCATGAAGTAATGATATTGATTTATTTTTAATTTAAAATCTGTTTATATTTTTTTAACTCTGACAATAGGTAAAGGGCCTCAGTTAAGAACAATAGCTGTGTAGGTCCATGAAGAGGTTTCTCAAATATGGCTCAAATGAATTTGTGAATTGGCATTTTTCAAACTTCTTTGCCATTGCTAAATTGACCACGACGTTTTCCCAGAAACCATCTTTATGCCCTGGAAAAAAATTAAATCTATAGAAAGCTTAGTAGCCCACTGGCATGTATATCTACATGCAACTCCTCTTTACTAGATAGATATAAGAGAGATGGTAAGTTTCCTAGCTCAAACACTTACCATCTCTCCTATTTCTATCGACAAACATTACGCTATCGACATTGCTGATCCTATATATGCAGGACGCGTGTCATATGAACTTCGTAATAGACCTCGCTCACCATGGAGTCTCTGTGGCTCAATGGTAGAGCATCGGAGCGCGGAATCCGAAGGTCTAAGGTTTGATTCCTCATGAGGACCCACAATTTTTTCTTTGTCCCACGCTCGTGAAAAGACGATATATTCATGCCCTCATCCTCGACTTAAGAGCCTGAAGAGTCAGAAGCCATTGTCGCTTTGGCAAATTCTAAAGCTTTTCTTCGTCAAGGAAAAGAATCAAGTATGAAAAAAGCTCAGCTATATTGAGTTTTCTTGTACATACCGTAATGATTCAATTAGCACCTGGGGCACTTATTAACCCTTGATACCTACAGGGACAGCGCTTATTCGAAACGGGGCACTATTAGGGGACACGGCGCTATTTAATTCTCGGGAAACAGCAAATTGTGCGAAAAAAGCTTTGATGTTTATTTGAAAAGGATCAAGAACGCTGATGAACGGACATGCAGTCCCCGAGTCTTTCCTGGCCAGGAAGAACAGCAAGGCAATCGTCTTCACAAAATTTGAAGGCGACATCATTTGTTTAAAGGAACTTTACACACACATGGATATTATAGTTTTTGTAGAATAAGCTTTGAAGTAAGGAATTAAGCAATTAAAGGAAGATGAACCACCTTCGATCGGAACGTGCAGGTACACTAACAGTATTATCACTGAAACAGAATAGTGCCACTAATTGGTATAGGGGCGCTTATTGTAATGCGGGTGTTTCATACTCGACAGGGGTGATTATGAAAACAGCGGCGCTCATTAACAAAAACGAATTCGAGGGAGGCGCTTATTAGAGGGGGTGTTAGAGGGTAGTGCTTATATTTGGGGGGTGCTTAGATACATACATACATACATCTTTATTTAACAATGCAGGTTATGTAAATTGGCAAGACCAAAGTCCTGACGTGGACCTGCCTAACTACAGCTATATATGTTATTTGCCGGCTGGGAGGTCCGTATGGTGAAAAACTGTGACCGAGGTCTTGAAAATACTGCCCGAGGCCGTAGGCCGAGGGCAGCATTTTCAAGACCGAGGTCACAGTTTTTCACCATACGGACCGACCCTTAGCCGGTAAATAACATATTTATTGTTTTAAAACTTGACGAAATTCTTTCCGAAAGAACCCGAATGATTTATGGCCGTAAATACGGCAAGATCTTCCATAGACTGAACAATTTTTGAGTGAGTAAATGGTAGTTAAAATAGAGGTGATGCAAATTTAAGAGAGATGCCTCAGCGAAACATTTTCATTTCCGTAACGATAAAGGTGATTTAAAAGGCTTCCAAACAAACTTTGAAACATTATTTTTACAAGTATCTGTCACAATCTGACACCTGTCAATTAGAGAGCGCGCAAGAAAAAAAAGGCGTAGGAACATTTGAAAACCAACAGAACTAGTTTGGCAAGGACTGTCACGACAATGTTTTCTTCAAAACCAGTTAATGATCTAACGGAAAGTATTATTCACTCTCATCGACCATTCATTCATGTACGAAGATTTACGTCTGTTTATTAAGTAAACGGCGAGGAAAGTAATTGTGAGTAAATTCAATTTTTTTATTTTGAAGTTGTGAGAGTTTGCTCGTTTGTTTGCTGTAATGGCGTGTTTAACTCTGATCTTTCCTTCACAAAAACTAAATTCGAACGGCACACTCCAACGAGATACAAGGGAATGTAATGCGGCCTTTTCTCAAAATATTCCTTCAATTTCTGTTGTGGAATTTAGGTACAAATGTCCAAATTGAACGGAATTGGAAAGACTCACCAGGAGCGTATGTTTGTGGTAGAACTTAAATTAAAACTTCGCTCGCTCTTTCACTATGAACAAATTGCTCGAGAAAATTCAGATATTAAATGAATGAAAGTTCCATCGTTCAGTTTAACTGTAACCAAGTACCTCACGTTTCAACTTTCTGGGTACTTTTGTGAACGATTAAAATTAATTGCAGACGATTTTTAGGCCGCTTGTCAACCAACGTAATGACACTATTGTTTATACAAATTCATTCTGAAACCAATATTTTTCTGTCAACCAAAGTGGTTTGATAGAGAGAAAAGAGAGGATTCATAAGTTATTTATCGGCTTGAGGTAGTGACCGACGTGTTTGCTTAAAAATACTGCCCAGCCGGAAAACGAGGTATGTTTATGAAAAATGACAACGAAAGTTGGGATGTACTCGGCGACTCACCGTGGCCCGTGGGCAGAGATAGGAAAATACTGACCGGGTAAAGAACCAATAAGATTGCAAGATTCGTTACCGTGCCCTCTAAAAAAACAATAAAATTAAATATTGTCGCCCTTAATATTATTTAAAATAAGGATAAAAATATAAGTGAGCAAGATATAAATTTCTTCTTAAATACAATAATGATTAGATAAATTTAGATGCAATCATAAATAGTAAATAAATATATAAAAATATAAGTAATCATCATTTTTCATTGAAACACAGCAGGAACCTGTGGCAAAATATATGCTATTTATTAGATGTTTGTTCGCATTAAGCCCATCTTAAATGATCGTAAATTTGCACAGTCCTCGACGTGATGCGGAAGAAGGTTCCATGCCAACGCAGCCCTGTGTTTAAAAGAGGACCTGCCAATTTCAGATCTTGGTCTTGACACTCCAGATCTTCTGAATTTCTAAGTTTTGCGTTTTTTGGTAAATCCAAAAGGATTTGTAGAACTACAGCTCTTCTAGGAAGGGTCTCACTGGGGTTAACCGTTAGTTAGAAAATGTACAAAAAAAATAGCTCTGGATTTCTTAATGGAAATTGACCTTGAGGACAGATTTTTCAGCATCGAAATTAGTTTTTGCTTTTCAATTTTTACTGCAAAATCCGAAATCTGTATTTCAAAATTTCAATCCAAATGTACAAATCGAAAGCACCCAGAACCTTGGAACGCTCTGCTCACCTCTAAGGAGGAAGAGGCTAGAAAAGGTGCCCTAAAAATAGCCCGTTTAATCACGCCCTTGCCAGCATACCACGGTTGGCGGGGATCCCCTGCTGCTGTCGAAAGACAGGCAGTTGAAAATTGGGAAGCCCTTGCAGCTGACCTTCCCACCTGGCACAGTGCAGTATCATCTGATGCTCGTTTAGCCGAAAAAAAGTGGATTCAGGAGTCCAAAAACAAAAGAGCCATTCGCAAGGTGCGAACAGCGTCTGCAACCAGTACAGTACCAATCTTTCCCTGTCCAACATGCAGACGCCTCTTCAAGTTAAGGGCAGGCCTCTCAAGGCATCTTCCTACGCACTGACCTTGACTTTTCTGTTTTCAATATTCGAAGTCTCATGGTCATTGTCGAATACGACAGACGAACAACTACCTTTAATAAAAAGTAAAGGTTTTTGAAACTGGTAATGGAATTTCCATTCAGCCTGGTTTGTATCTTTAAGTTGGTTAGAGGAAATCTGAAAAAAAGCACCTCACAACAGAGCTCCACTTCACAAATCTTTAAACACAAACAAACAATTTAGAAAGGCAATGTGACAGCAATGATTCTTTGGACAGTGCTCTCATCTAGTCTTATATTAAGCAACAAACCAAACAAGCCAGAGAGATTTAGTGAAGGAAGTTGTATGCAAATGAATGCGGGCGCTGCACATGAAGCCAAAGTCTACCAAGAGATCATGAAGTAATGATATTGATTTATTTATAAATAAAAATCGGTTTATTTTGTGGAAACTCTGACAATAGATCTAGGGCCTCAGTTGAGAACGATAACCGTGTAATTCCATGAAGAAGTTTCTCAAACATGGCTCAAATGAACGTATGAACCAGCAGTCTTTCAAACTTCTTCTTTGCCGTTGCTAAATTGACCACGAAGTTTTCCCAGAAACCATTTTTATTCCCTGGAAAAAATAAAATTCATTACAAAATTTAGTAGCACACTGACATGTACAACGCGCATTGATAGGTCAGGATTGTAGTTTTATTTCTTCGTTTTCCCCTTTTTTTAATAGCGAATTTTTTTTCCTGACAGTTTTTATGACAGTGTTGCAGACAGCAAAAAAGAGAAAGAGTTTCCTCGGCGAATTTTTTATTCTTATTTTTTAATTCATTCATCTTTTTTTCGGGTATATGCTTTTTCCCTCATCCTTGACTTAAGAGCCTGAAGAGTCAGAAGCCATTTTCGGTTGGCAAACGTTATAACTTTTCTTTGTTAAAGAAAAAATTGTAGTATGAAAAAAAAACTCAGCGATATTGAGATTTCTTGTTCATACCTTAATGATTCGATTTAGCGCCCTGGGCGCTTATTTGCTCTTGACATATGAAGGGAGGGCGCTTATTCGAAACGGGGCGCTAGTAAGGAACACGGCGCTTCTTTGATTTTCAAGGAAAGAAAATTTTGCACAAAAATCTTTGATGTTTATTTGAAAAGGATCAAGAACACTGATGAACGGACATGCTGTCCCTGGACCTTTCCTGGTCAGAAAGAACAGAAACGAAATCGTCGTCGCAAAATTTGAAGGCGTGATTATTCGTTGAAAGGAACTGTGCACACACATGGACATTATAGTTGAGAGAGTGTGACGAAGACCACTGTTTTTGTATAATAAGGTTTGAAATAGGCAATTAAGCAATTAAAGGAAGATGAACCACCTTCGATCTGAATGTGCAGGTACACTAAAAGCACTATCACTGAAACAGAATAGTGCCGCTAATTGATATAGGAGCGCTTATTGCAATGAGGATGCTTCATACTCGATAGGGGCAATTATAAGAATGGCGGCGCTTATTATCAAAAACAAATTTGAAGAAGGTGCTTATTAGAGGGGATGCTCATTAGAAGGGGGCGCTTATTATAGGGCGCCAAATCAAATCATTACGGTACTGATCAGTAGTACCTGTTTAAACAGTAAGAAAAGCTATTGAATTTAACAGTTGACTCATTGGTTCAAGCTAATCTATTACTCACTTGTTTAAGCGTACCATCCTCTGCAGTAATTTTTTGTAACGTTTTCATTTCTTCAGTCATACAATCTACTTTGTTCCTACATTTCTTAATGGCCATTTCCTGCTCTGCCTGTTTCTGCAACACGTCTTGAGTTGATTTATACATGTCCAAGAGGGAATCCAACTGTTTTTCATCTTCTGTGAAAGTATTATCAATAATTTACGATAAACAGTCATAAAGGCAATTCTGTCTGAAAGCGTGTTAATCCGTCGAATTTCCAGAATAATGATTAAGTCCAAGGGTACTGCTTTACTACGCTCTGTAATATATCTGTAGAACATATCGAACTTGTGAAACCTTAAAATTTAAGATGCAATGGAAAAAAACAGTTACCACAGAGTTACCAAAGTTTACCAGTGATGCCCACAGTTATCTGAAGTGAGAATCATCATCGAAAACTTCTGATATTCTGGTTAGTTCTAGTCGGCTGTAACTCTATTTCTGAGTTTACCAAACTCATTTGAGATCAAAATTTAATATCAAAACGTTGAAACCTCTACAAAGCAGAGTCTATTTTCATATTTCTCCAAAATGAGCGTGAAATGTAAGGGGCTCTGTTATCAATGAAAGTAGTTTTAAGCAGATGTTCGCACAAAAGAGGGGCGATTTTTTTTACAAATGGAAAACCCTTTACAGAGCAGGAGAAATCCTCAAGAAGCGAGACTCACCTAATGACGTCCTTTCTTGCTCTCCGAAGTTTGTCATCCTCGCTTCCCTCACCCAACTGCAACAAGACTGTATAAATAGAGAAGACAAGAATATTAGTTCCTGATCAGTTAACTGTTTTAAAGACAAGTGATTCTGAATAATGGTAAATTTCTTGAAAGCGTTCCGACAGCGTTTCCGTTATCATAAAGTTCGATAAGTAATTAAAATAATAACAATAAAAATGATGATAATAATTATAATTGACCACTCCCCCAGCAGGGCTTCTCAGGGCCAATTCATACAAATTGTAAATAAACATTGTAAAAACAAAAATCCCAACTGGCCACAGGCAAAGCGCAGCCTAGGAGTTAGACTTGGGGCAACCAAAAACAAAAAAGTGAGCAACGGGGTGAAGAGCTGAACCCGGGACCACAAGAGTACACGTCCAGCGCCCTAACCGCTTGGCCAAAATGCTCCAGTAATGCTGGAAAAATTCACGTGAAAATCACATTTGTAATAATATTCCATATGTATCAAGATACGAGCTGTTAGTTGTAAAATGAAGGCTCAAGGAGAACTACAAAGATCATTGGCAAACTATTTTAGAAACTATTTAACAACCGGGATTGCACTGAGCCCAATTGAGCAGAGATTTGAAAACTATCATTCAAACCGTCAATGTGTCAAAAAAGTCATGTTATTATATTTCACTATGTCTTTCCTCATTGCTGGGTACCTCTCTTAGTTTTACATTTATTGAAAAAAAGAACCGGATCCACTAGTTATTCTCGACAGTGATTTTGCTTTACTTAATCAAAGACGGATCGCGTTACCAAAATTTTAGAACAGATTACTCATTGATGCTTCCTTCAAATAAGCTGTATTTAGAGTGCGAGAAGAGGATAAGGCGGCATAATGTTGCATGGACTTATAACCTTTAAGAAAATTAATATTACCTTAAAAGTTTCCTCCTCTCTGAAGCGAGAGGCCCTTTTAAACTTCTCTCCAATCTTTCCCAGAAGGCTACCATCGATGTTGTTGGTGCTGACTGGATCGCCGTTTTTGTCTCGCAAAAGAGCGTTCTTTTCTTGCCATAAGGCAAGACGAAAATCTCTCTCGGCTTTTCTTTGTTGCCTTTTATGACCGAACGGAATTGTTTCAGTGAACTTTTTGGTCCCTGTGCTATCACTCCCTGAATGAACGTTTCCTCTTCTTTCACAGTTGTTTGGAGCGACATGTGAACCATCCCTCCATCTTTTCTCATTTGCAATGACTCTTTTGTTCAGAGAAGATAAAAACTCAACAGATTCCGGAAGGTACCAGCTTGGAAAAAAATCTTTCAAATCCGTTTCCTGACCTTGACGAACTTTTTTCCTTGTTACGTTTTCGCTTTCGTCTGTGCCATTTGTTTTCAACTTATTCATTTTTTCTACAGCGCCGATCCCTTCAAAAAGATTACAAATCCAGTGTTCAGCGTCGACCGTTTTTTCCTCAACAAATTCTGTTCCATAGCCATTTCTTCCCTCGATGTTTTGCTTGTCACTTTCATCGTCTTGCTCGTATGTGCGATGAGAAAGCTCTACACGAGTGTGTTGTTCTGGCACAAATCGTTGCTTTTTTGTCATTCCTGAACCGTTTTCAACCACTGGATATGTAACTGACGTTTCCACTTCTTCATGAATTTGAGGCACGTTGGAAATGTTTCCTCTTTCAATATTGTTCACAAACTTCTCTTTGTTAAGCTTAATCTCTGCACTTATAGAGTCGATAAGACCATTGTTATTTCCAACCATAACTTTACTCTCCACCAGTTTAAGCGTCAAAACCTTTTCTAAAGCACTTGAATGTTCCCTTTTTGAGTCAACAAGGCTTCTCGTTTTGGTATCTAAGTTAACTAGTAAACGCTCAATATCTTTCTCAACAGTGTTAAATTCATCCGAAAGCGGTGTAACCTCGTAGAGACCCGTCAAAAACCCAAGTGAGTCGTTTAATTCTGTTTCATCCACCAAAAGAGTGTCAGCACGACTATCAGCACCAAACGAGCCTTGTAGAGCATAAAGTGACTCAGGATTTACCTTTTCAAATTGTTCAAAACCGGAGGGCTTGTATCTGATAGAATCAGACCTTTCGTGCTTTAAGGTTGATTCATCTGTTTTCTTCGTTGTAACGGAAGTTTTGTGGGTGAGTAATTTTTTTCTTTCTTCGGTGTTTTGCTGGCAATATCGCTCCATTTGAGCTCCTTTTGAACAGGTTTCTTTATTACTACTCGGTAACAAGTCCATCTCATCGCCTGTGGAAAGTGGGTACCAAAAGAACATGTTATTCACTATCTCATTATTAATCTATCAATTTCATGTGAAGTAAGTCAGAACATGGCAGTTTTCATGGCATTGAGGGACCACTATTCCCTTTGGGTGAGAAACATTCTTAACAGTTTGTAGCATTGGTGGCTATTTTTTAGTATAATTGCTCCATCGTTACAAAGATGCGTGCGCTCTGATTGGTCGAGGATTGTGTCATATGTTGCTATAATCACCTTGGAGGCGATTATGGCATTAAATTTCAAACTCGCTGCCACGCGTTTCGTCATAAGAGTCATTTAGGAAGAGAACGGAAACGTCAGTTGACAACGACGCACGAAGCAAAAAGACCGGTAAGGAACTGGGTCGAGTACATCGCCCCGTTGTGTTTCAGAAGTGACTTGGCTGTCGTTGTCAGCGCTATCTTTGTTCTTGAATATCATCTTGAATGTCATTTTGTTTCGTGCCACCAGATTTTAGTGCTACTCGTTCTTCTTCATAATTTTACAAAGTATATTTTGGAAATCGTCGTGACAGTCGTTCTCTCCTTTTTTACTGAATCTCTCTCCTCATTTATGACAGTACATCTCTTTTGAGCACTACCTTCATTACTACAATGCATTTTGAACTGATATATGGCAAAACCTTATAGAAACCATGCGACCGAACGTGCGATGGAGTTGTTTACGATGACTTCTTGTTTAACAATGAAATAATGAAATTATTATTAGCTGGTCACCATTGAAACGGTTAAGACTTCGGTTTTTTTCTTGTTTCTTTCAACTAATTAAGTCGTTCAAGACGTAATTAAATTAATAAATTTAGAATGACTCATCGAATGAAACTGATTGTCATTTCCTTAAAAGCGTGAGCATGACTCTCTTGTCCTCGTTTTCATCGGCGCTGATCAAATATTTAAGACATAAAAAGTGCAAACCGAGCTCATTCTGGAATTGTTATTCTCTGACTTCAATGCGCAAAGTATTCACTCACTTGGCAAAAATGTAGCGATAAATTTTCACAACTACACTAAACAAAACAAGGAAGGGGACCTACTTATCCTAGAAATGAGTTCTGGATTAATTCCAATCATTGTTTTCTCGTTTACAAGCGCACAATTTACGCAAATCCCACGCGTTTCGATCGCACGGGAAAACCAGCGAAATGACGTCCTGAATTTGTTGAATATAACGACGATGCCAACACCGGAAGTCGAAAAAAAGTGTCCTGTCCAGACTACCCGCGCGCTCTCCCGCTCTGAAATGACGTTCCCGTTCCCGTCCTTTTGCTAACTCACTCTCATGTTACGCAAGGAGTGAGAAACGCGATAGAGTAAAATTCGATTTTGAAGAGCAGAAAGGATACCATGAGTGTAACTTAACACTCTCCAAACACTTTTTAAAAGAGACACAAAGTAGTTGCAGATTAAATTAAATTATGAACCTATTTAATTCTAATGGAATATGGCTGCTTATCTCAATACCAGTAATCAAAACGATTACAGAATTGTTTCAACCACAAAACAAATTTACAACAGAATTCAAAAGCACCTGAGCAATTATACTAAAACAATTATTCGTCTCAGGGTCAGTGAATAGTGTCGCCTTCATCTCGGGGATTATCCATCAATATCCATTTCGCCTTTGGCGAACAATGATCAATGTAAAAAACGAATGAAATATTGTGACTTTCCCATTGAGCATGGCTTCCCTCTGAAATTTCATTCTCAAGAAAAAGTAACGCTGCTTGATCGTGATGTTACAAAGCATAAGTCATCAGCGTATCAATATTCTAATATCGCATACCTATGAGCTGTTCAATTTTGAATTCCCTGGGCTTCGTTTTCTTTGCATCGCTTGATGAGAAGAATTCGTTGAGACCGGCTTTGTGTGTAGAATGTTGACCCTCCCTCCTAACTTTTCGCCGTAAATCCTCCGTGTTTGTCCGGTATTCAGCGTCTGTATAATCTAACCACGGAAGAAAAACTTCACTAAATGGCTCAACAGAGTCAATAGGGTCGGCAGTTGAAACGTCCACGACGTCGAAACAGGTAAGAAAGGGGGAATCAAATGGTTCAATACAGGAATCAAGTAAATAATGAGTCGCCAGGTTTGAGTCTTTTCTAACCGCGGTTACCTCATCCTGTTGTATAGCATGCTGTTCAGTTGCCAAGTTTCGCTTGGAAACAAAAAATTCTTTTGTGGCATGTTCTGCTGTTCTAAATGGCTCCTGTCTGTCAAGCCTCCTGGTTTTTGTTCCCAGGCGAGAGGAAGAGGTTTCGTGGTGTTGCTCCGTAAGTTTTGAATCATCCTTCGAGATCTTTTCCTGAAAGGAAGCTATTGTCTCTCTCAGAGAGCAACTCGCTCTTTTTTTTCCACCATCGAAGTATTTTTTCCTTTCACTGTCGTCAGTGCTTTCCAAATTACTGATTTTTTGCTCTCTGGTCAATTTGTTATTCGCCTCCCGTATGATATTATTGAGCCATTCTCTTACGGCTTTCTTAGTTTTCTCTGGATCTCTGGTCATTGGACAGTTTGATTCCAGAAAGGCTCTCGTAGGTAACCATAATGATTGGGTTCCCTTGTTTCCATCTTTTGCGGAAAATGTACTTTTTGCTTTCCTGACATTAGTTGCTATCTCTTCTCTATCAACCGTGCTTTGTTGCCTCTCATCCTTACTGGTTGAGCTCATGAACCCTTGGTGAAGCGTTGAATATTCAACTTTCGATGGTATGACTTGTTCGCCGGGATTAGAAACGAGAGAGCGTGTTTTTTCTTTGTAAGTTGTTCTTAGGTTGTCATTTGGAATATCAGACTTCGTAAGAACCTTACTATCAGTTTGGAAAGCGGTTGACCTTTTATCTTCCTTCATTTGCGCTAACTCTAGTTTCAAAAGTTGTGTCTCCTTATGAGCTTCTGAAAGTTTCTCCTTTACCTCTCGCAATAGTATCTCTGCTTCAGTCTTACTTTTGATAAGTCTCTTTATTTCCTCATCTCTTTCGTTTATAACTTTACTTTTCTGGTTAATTTCCCGGCGCAATTCAAAGTTGAGGGAGGTCACGTCTTGAGTATTGATCAGTAATTCCTGGATTTTTTCCTTTTTCTTAGCGCACTGATCAAACCAGTATTCAGAGTTGCTCTTAACACTATTCAGATCGTTTTTTAAACACTTAATTTCTTCCTCTAACACTTCCCCATAAACTGTTTTCCTTTGAAGAGTTTCTTGTAGCTCTTGGATCTTCATTTGATAGACTTTTTCGTCAGAGTTCTCATTCTGTTTCCTCAGGTAAAGGGGTTCAATTGTTGTGTCAGTGGATTCAGTTTTAAAGGTATATAGTAGACTTGCTTCTTCAGACGAGTTTGACGTTGCCAATAGTCCACCTATTGTCCTCTCCTTGACAACGTTCAGCTCGTTTTCTAAAGTCTCCAACTCTTGCTGCAACATATCCTCAACAGCTGTCTTATTTTCAAGAGTTTCCCCAAATCCACGGTTCTGACCCTGATAATTGCTATCAAAAGCTATGGAACTTATAGTCTGCCCGGTGAGTTCTTTGGGCTCAGTTGTATTTTTAGACGAGTGTAAAGTTGGAAATTTGTCGCATAGCACTTCCCCTGGCCTTGCAACCATGTCCTCGTTTGCGTCGTCTTGCCTGTGTTCAAGGAAAAACTCAATGCTTTCGATTCTAACAATTTGATCTTTATCTGACCCATCAGCTTTTCCATGTGTTGTGAGACCATCAGTTTTTCCACGTGTTGTGAGATCATCAGCCTCCCGTTTGTGCTCCCTATTACTTTCTCGGTCGGCCTCCTGACTTAACGACGCACTTACTAAGTTACTATTAACTGAAACAGCAATGTTATTATAGCTCCTTGATGCACTTGTATTTGGACCGTCACATACACCTACAGCATCACTGGAAGAAGAAAAACTTATTCCTGTCATGGAGGATTCTGACGAAGGTAGCTCAGCACTTGATTCACTTGACAGACTCTCGATACTTCCAGTTTGGGAAAAAATGCTTTCACCAGAGGTATGCGTACGTCCTTCACTTAACTGAAAAAAATGAGTACTTTCTAAGTGAAAGATCCGCACTATTATTTAGATTGGAATAGTCCTAAGAAGTGCCGATAGCAATCACAAATAATCTTGGTATTGCATATTGTGCTCTGTAATTGCAATATAAAACTCGCCCCACTACCTAACCTTCTCGCCTGCGCGATCATTCGTTTTATCTACGTTGAGTTCTTATTGGCTGTTTGGCATTTTAACATCCTACCCGGTTGGTTTAACGATAATATTTTCCTTTGATCTTCAAAGAAGAAACTGAACTGGCAAAAAAAGAATACTTACCCTAGCGGTTTCCACTTCAGTACCAGATTTCGCGTCATCAGTCTCCTGAGGCTCTTCATTCTTTTTAGTTTCTGAAGATTCAAGAAAAGAACTCCTTTACAAACATGAACTTGTCACCTTAGCGTCTCAATTCTATCCCCAAAATTTAAAAATGTACGTCCTCGACAGCTTGCTGATGCTACATTTTTCTCTTCTGTACTGAGATGTACATAAAGATGTAATAAACCACGTTTATAGGTATGAGAGCGAGTCAGGAGACCTGGATCGAGTAAACCAAATCAAGTTTCACGAGGCAAATTTTGTGACACAAAAAACCTAACCTGTCAAAACAAAAAACTTGAATTAAAACTTAACCAGAAGCGGAAAGGAGGTTACAGGACTTGAATCACCATATCAACAATAAACCTTAAATGGTAATTGGATTCATCGTCTTAGGGGCCTGAATTCCAGGGCTGCAGTAAAAGTATTTTGCAACTGAAAGGAGTGGTTTGCTACACAGCGTTATAGTATTATTGAATGTGACTTTGCAGTTTTCGTAGCTCGATATGCCAGACCTGAAATGGTACTTTGAGTTTGCTCTCCAATTCCCGTCGTGTTGGATAAATTAGCTTTGCCTCCATTGTCTGATGTGGCTGCGGTCACTACTGATTCTTCTGACCCCATGAAACGCTTTATCGTCCCCGTAAAAATGTCTTCCATTATTTTGAACATCGAATGAAGAACTTTATTAGCATCGTCTCTATCAATGACCACCTAAAGATGATGAAAAAGGAATCAAAACATCTCTACTCCACTTGGTAAATGCGATTATTCAGTATGTATTTACTAAGACTAAACTATTGCATGACTAATCCCTATCAAAGACTTTAACATTTTCGCAGTCAACTTTTTTAACAAAGAGGAGTTGGCTAATCATAATTTATTGTAATTCCTTCTAGCTGAGGTTAATGCTATAGGCAATGGCTGTCTATGAAATTACGTTCGTGTTCTTCGAACCTTCTGTGGAGAAACATATTATTTGCATTCTAATTTTGAACAAATTGTGCAAAAATGATTGGTTTGAGAGGTCTGTTGGTACGATGAGCGTAGTCCTTCAAACAGTTTTGGTCAAAATTAGCAAAGTCATAGTCACAACCACTCCAATGATGAGTTTTTGAAGTCCCCACAGCTTTACTATATTGCTGTCAAGGCTAAAAAACAGCCTTCTCCCCTCATTTTAGACTAACAGAAAATACCCGTTGCTATTGAGGCTGACCCGCTCCTCTGCTACGTACCAGTCAAAGCACACATTGCTATAGGTATACCCCACCTGTCGTCCTTGTAAGTCAGCTTGCGGTAACCCCTCCAACTCAGCTTTCAAGCGCTTTCTCTCGGCCTCGTGCCAGTTTAACAAGTCATAAATACCATCAGGATACAATAATTTATAACCAGTTCCATGGGGTATGTAATCAACATTTTGATGTTTGGCTCGGAGCGAGCTCTTTGTGGATATTGGCACTAAAGATGATGGTCTATAGCAGTGGGTAGCCTCCTCGTCGTCCAAAACAGACGAAACACGACGTGATAATTCCTTCATCATTTGAGCCCTTAAATCTGCAGGGTTCTGATCACTTGATGCTTTTCTTGGAAATTTAACTCGCGGAATGGGAAGCGAGGGTGGAAGGAGGACGTCATTGTCTGCTAGGGTTTCATGGCTGCCGCCCCCAGCTGATTTTTGCTTCAATTCCAGAAGTATTTTGTTTCTCAGTTGTCCCATTTCTTGATCAGATAAGTTCATGGGAACGTTTAAAACTTTTGGCTTCTTCTTTCGCGATGATTCTTCTTCCTTCTTCGCAACCATTTCCTGAAATCGCTCCCCAAGAACATTGTTCAATTTCAGAGCAAAGCTGTTCTTCCATTGCTTGATCCTGCTAAACGCTTGTTGCTCTATTTCTGACGCATACTTAGGAATGTCAGTCAGAGGGGAGTCTGAGGCGATTGTTGCTCTACGTGCACTCTGCTTAGTCCTCCACATCCTGACAGCAGCCCCCACTGTTGACACATCATCATCTCCGCTTTCTGATGAAACACTCTATAAAAATAACATCAGTGAAAATTACTCCATTATTCGTTTGCTTTTAAGGTGTCACTTTTTGGGAATCAGCTTTCTCTTACTGTGTCATAATTTGATAATCTAACTAAGGAATGTAAAAATACTATTTTATACAATTTTTATATCTAAATGTGGTCTGAACGAAGTAGTTCAATATAATTACTTATCTGTATATTCTTATACTTACCATATTTCATTTGTAATTCATATTTGATGTGCTCAGCTTTAAAGTTTTTACACGTGAGCCTATGGCTCGGATATATAGGGCAACCTTATTTCAAACTATGACATTAATGAAATGATTGACTGATTGATTGAGTTTGCTGGTTGTCATTTACAGTCCTGAGAAGGCAAAAGCGCCAAGGGAATGAAGTGTCTTGCCATTGAAGAAGAGAAAATATCCCGGCGAAGGCTGAGACTAGGGACCTTCAACAAACCACGACGACGACGGCAACGAGGTGGCAAAAAAAAGATCTAATGAGCAGAACGATAGCTCAGCACGTGCCTTTTAAAAAATGTGTACATTTCTTAGCCGTTCTCTGCAAAATAACAACTTGAAATCATCAAAATTTTCGCGGTCTCAAGAGCGGGGAACCCGAAGGCACATTATTTAGGTTTCCATTTACTACTCTATGCCGCTTTCATACGTTATGCTGAGATTAACTCGTGGCACCGTTAGAGATAATAGGCACATCCAGTATTTCACGAGATTCAAGCTAAAAATATGTTTATTTTTAAATCGACGTCTTCCTAGGCGTTGCCGTCCTAACTGCTAAAGGTCCCTTCTAAGACCTCAAGAGGGCGCTCACGAAAGACAAGCCTGTCACTTCTAAACTTCTTCATTAAAATTTAGCGAAATTTTTGTTACGATTGTCTTATTTGCTGGTTTTATTTTTACCTTTTCAAATCTTACCATTTCGTGAGAACTCAAGACTTGCTCAGCAACTTCGTTTACAAGAGAAACAGCTGAAGGAGTCTTACGATCCTGAAAAGTATAATCGAATACAACTGTTTTTAGAGTTTTACAGCTTTACCTCAAACAAAAAAATTAAAGGAACTATGTTTTTTACCTGGGGCGTAACATACATTTAGCATTATATGGGGCACTTGTCGGACAAACGAACCAACTGTGATAGCCCCACTCACTAACGAGCTCTCTTTAGCTCTGCGGCCACCCACGGGGAATGGTGAGTTAACAGTTTAATACTGGGTGACCGCTTAATACAGGTTCCACAGATAAGGAGTATTATAAAAAAAACGATAAACAAGGCCGAGGGCACGATCCTTGCCCGGAGTCACATTTTTTAAATAACCACTCAACCTTGCTAGAAGTCACATCTTTTAAATTACCTGTTCGCTTCGTGTTTGACATTTCTGGATCCACTCTGGTAAGTTCTTAGACTACGAACAGTCTCTCCTCCTCCGCGAAGTCTCTCGCGCGAGTTAAAAAAAAGGACAGTTTTAAAATATTGATGGTAGCGCATCACAGGGATCACTGGGAGTTGCCTCACTGTTTTTTTTTTAATCGCGCTACGGAATTCGCCGAAAAGGAGGGACTGCTTGTAGTCTAGTTACGAAGCGCTTGTTAAAATTCTAAAATTTAAATCGTTACCCTCACCTTAGCTTCGTTTTCTTCGTCGACCTCTTTGACCAACAAGAATGACGGCTGTTTGGATATAGATTGTCTTCGATTGCGATTTATCCAGTGACCCATCACTTCTTCAGCTTCAAGAGGCTCTTGGGATGGAAAATGTTGATCACAAATTTGGCTGTCGTAATTATCCACAAGTGACATCACTGACGAAGAACGAGACCTAACTGCCTCTGAGGTGTGTCCCAGCGAAGATAAACTGCCTTCTTCTCTCAGGTTTTTCAACGATTGTTCGGGAAATTGAAGCCGCGATGGAGACGCTTTAACTTTGTGCATCGTTTCTTGGCCTCTTGAACGCTTCTCCTCCAAATTAGGTAGGCTCCATGTTCGGACCCGTCCCTCGGGCTCAACCGGAGCAGGTTCTGAGTAGGACATAGTTCTCTGGGCTGGCCTTCGCCACGTATGAAGCACGGTTTGGTTGTTTACCTCCAGCTCTCTTACAGAATCGTCAGATTCGCTACTGATTTCACAAGTCATATTCAAAGGGTAATTTTCAAACTGGGACGAACGAGACAAAACGGAGATTGTTGGAAAATATTCATTGTGAAAGGAGCCTTCTGATAGATGGGGCATAACTCTGAAGCAGGATGTTCGGTAAAGGTTGAAGGAAGGTTCGTCATCTGAGCATGTGGAGTTTTTATTGATGTGGGGAAATACTGTATAGCTTTGTGTTTTCCTGAGCTTCTCGGCAGTGAAGGCACCTGAAGAGTTTAAGTCGGTTGAATCACTCAGCGAACGTTGTCTTTGTTCGTAATTAATCACTCTGTGAAAACGGAAGAAACAGTAACTATCTGTTAACTTGTTCCTGGCAAATATATTATTGCACTATAAACCATCCTCCTTGCCTCCTTTTAAGCGAACACTTTTCTATAGTTAACTGCGGTCTTTAAATTAGAAATAAAATAAGATTTTTAAAATCACATCATGATGGTAATTTCAATTAAAAATTACCAGTCGAAAAAAAAAAAATATTTCTTTTTAAAAGGTTTCATTTTTTAATCAAACAGTGGCCTCAATGGTATCTCCACAATCAATTTTCAGTCTTTTCCATGGTGGCATATTTTCCCGTCGAGTATTATTCACCTTTCACCTTTGTTCTCAAAATCAACACGTTCTCAGGAAGAACATCCAAGAAGAATTCAATCGAGAGAAAAAAATTATTTTGGATCTCCCCTTTCCATGCCGGGAGACGCATTGTCCACATTGTGAAAACTCTGACGTCTATGTTCAAGCAATTGCTGATTTGAGCGTCGTCCTCATCAACTATCACGCGATTGAAATCTCGAGCTTATTATATAATTGTCCATTATGAATGGTTTCAGTTTCAAAACAAACATTTCTCCGGGAAATGAATCATATCTGTAATACATTTCGATCGCAAGTTATACCATTGTAGATACTTTGCAACTAGTTACCTCTCGAAGTCAAAATTCTGGTAAACGTGTCCTCGTGTAACTTGAGGTTGTTCATCTGCCGTAACTTCATTTCCTAGTTTGATGAAAGCAATTTATATCACACCATTATGTGTGGAACAACACTGAAGAGACCTATGAGAGTTAAGTTTCATTTTATTCAGCTGAATTCTACTTCCCCGAGTTTAGCACAAAAAAAATTACAGTTTTTTTTTAACGCCGGGACATAAAATCAAATTTTGTAGCTTTTGCTGTGAGTTGGTGGACATGGCCTTTGCTACTTAAGTACAAAGTAAATGGTTTCAGCAGCAGTTCAGTTGCGTATACCCATAGTGTAAGCTCGCCATCGGAACAAAAATAAGCCAAACAATAACGAAGAACCAATGAAGCCTGGTATTATTGCACGTGACTAACGCCTTGTATATAAAACATACACAATTTGCCATTGGTTTTAATTTGGTGACCACTGCTATTCAAGTCAATAACAGGCCTTAAAAATTTTGAGAGCAATTTCAAGTAACTTAAACCAAAGTCTAAATAAGTGTCAATGGACTAGGTTAAAGAAAAGACTGGGTGGTATCTACTCTTTACAGGAAAATAAGAATTCGGCACATACATTTTAAGAAGTATGCCCTTAAAGTCCTAATCGAAAAGTGCACATGATATTGTGAGTTTAGCTGTGTTTGAGATTTCAAAAGAGCGTGGTTTAAGCTTTTAAAAATTGTCTTAAAATTTGCTTAAAACCCGACCACGGAGGCTGTCACCTTCTATCGTCCTAGTAAAGTTTCTATACCCTTTCTTTCATCTCTCGGAACGCCGTTTGATTAATTAGGAATATCACAAAATGACTTTCTAAGTTAAATTAAATATTATGATTTTGTTTTCGATAACCAAAGAACTGCGTTTCGTGGTTTTTTACGTGCAAACCGATTACAGCTGTTTTAAAAATGACGGCGTTCATAACAGAATTTTTTTACATTTATGAAGACAGCTTAAGAGTATTCTCAGGTTACTCTTTGGAATCTCATAACGCGGTAAGTTGTTAATTTTTCATCCTTTTTTTAAAGTTTGGTATAGAAATTATCTGGTTTCTAAAGATGCTTCTCCCATAAGAAATATTAATCAGTCTAACCAGTTGTATGATTTACCTTCTTCTTTGTCCCCTTTAGGTTCAGTGAAAGTCAGCTCACATTTTGAAGCCTGAAATCAGAACAGTCAATAACCGTTTTGTGATAATCAGTGCCAGTCAATGAAATGTTTCTTTTCTTTTCCTGCATCTGGAGCAAACTCGTATGCATGTACCTGCTGGCGAAAGGAAGCAGACAGGCCGTGCAAAGGAGAATAACTTATACTCACAGAGGAAACATTTGATAAAGCTTATTTCATGATCAATTATTTTACCCTTGAGATTACAGAAGGTTTGGTTTTACAAAGCACCCTTTACATCAGTATCATAAATAACCACTTACCATTTCCTCACTTGTCGTTTGAATTTTTACACCCTCTACATCATATTCACTGATGTGCTCCTGACCAGTATGGTTGCTGCATAAGAACTCTGGCCGCTTTGAACCATTAAGTGAGGGAGCTAACTCAATACTTGAGATGTTTCCTTCACTTTTACAGTGTTTTGCACTGGACTTCATTCTTCCTTTGACGTCTCTAAGATCTGTGAAAGAGGACACTCGACGAACAGGAAATGCTGCTGAGGACTTGGAAACCAAACGTGAACTATGATGAAAAAAGTAAATAGGGAAACACCACAACTAATTTTGAGAAGATTTGACACGCCCACAAGGAGTGGAACCATAGACATATTCCATCAGGCATATTCCAAGATTCAGTACAAGCTATTCTAAGGACAACCCCGTTTTCCCACCAAAACGGGACAATTAGTGATATTTGAACAGACCTTAAGAAGTGACAGACTTCATTATCCTCTTTGGAGTCCACTCTCACTGACTCAGTTTCATCCGCTGTGAGGTTCTCTGCTAAAATGATAAATAAAAAAGAACATAAAGTCGCTTCAGGGTCACTCTTCAGTTGGGTCACTGAAAACTGTAGGTGGACCATGAATAAGGTATCAGCCAAAAAAAAAAGAGACGTGAGATCGAAATCCAAGGAGTGCGACCGAGTTATGTCAAGAAATGTCAGTTTATTTTAAATATATTTTCAATCCCTCTCAACAAAATCAACCTAATAAAGAAGGTTGACAAATTCACGCCACAAAGTCAAAAAGGCAGATAACTTTAAGACACCCTAAAGACTTGAAAATAGGCGTGCCGAATCTGTTTAAGTTCACACGAATACGACGCATTTCCCTGTGTAGAATATCTCTTGTTTTCAAATAAAATTTTTCAAGTAACAATTTTTCCCTTCCACACTCCCCTTTTTACCCTTTTTGTATCCACGCGCGGCGCGCGTGATTTCACAAATTAGCCAATCACGTCAAAGACCTCTAACCTTGACACTGGAAAAACTGACGTGGACATTTATGCTTACTTCCGTTGTTTGTTTTTACGGAGTTTAACTAGTTGTTTTGAGCTTTCGTTTACGCAAAATTTTGCTACCCCTTCATTGGAAGAAGTTTCGGAATTCTTGTTTTAGCCAAATGTCGTGGTTCATTTAACAATTTTAGACACATTTCCTACGGAGTTTGGACTCTAGCCTAATTTTCGGTGAATGGATTTTTTACACCCTCTAAGAATCTTCCTGAGTTGTGTCTATCCATTCCTCTCTTGGTTTTCATCTGAATCTTTGTAAGTCTCTAAGGCCATAAATACGGCAACTGGAATTGTCTGAATTTACCATAGCGTTTTGTCGTCCATTTGACGGTGGAAGAGAACCTTTTAAGTCCCTTGCGTTATCGGCGATACCTAGCAAGTTTCAAGGTATAAAGCCGAATTTTTAAAAACATTCTCTTACCGGATTGAGCGTTCCTCTTCAATTCGTCGGAAGATCCACTTGAAACTGCAGACTTACCATAGATGAAAGGAAGTAAATTAAGAAAAACGGCCTCAATGGCTGTTTCAAAAATAATACATGTCCAGAAATATTTTATCATTTTCATTCGAATGTGAACATCCCCAAAACGTTTGCTCTGGGTTCTTCTTAAAATACTACGCCTATTCACATACGATTACCTTGGAGTTGTTTTCTTCCGCTTTGCTGTCCTGTTTACGTGGCACTTCAGACCCAACTTCCTCCGACATCATTTCTTGGTCAAGTTTTTCTTACATCAGGAGCATACTATTACCTAACACTGTAAAATAGTCTGTTTCTTAAAACATCACTTCAAAATCTACGCAACAAAACAATAAAAAAACTCGAGAAAATGCGATGAAGTGCTCATAAAATAAAAAAAAACGTTAAACTATGGCAAAAATTCTGGTTGTAAACAAACCATGGCTTTGCGGTGTGCCTTAGAGCTTTCAAGATGCAGGTTTGAAAAAAAATATAGGCAGTTCTAAAGCAAAGATACTTTAAAATGCTTAAGAAAAAAGCGAGGTCAGATCTCGGTTTGGCCCGTACAGTCGCTGCAGTCTTAAAACGACCACAAAGCGAATCAGGTCAAAGCAAAGCGCAAACCATTAGCTTACCTCTGATGTTATCACCTCCCTGACAGTTCTTGAAATCCATAATAACATAAAGTCTTTTTTTGTTTCCCGAATTCACTTAGTACCTAGAAAATATCGTTGAACTTTCCATGACGAAGGGCATTATGACGCAACAACCGCAAACTTTACAGAAAATCCACTGACCAGCACTGAGTTGAACAAAGTGACTCGCTTTTCTCCCAGTTACATTTGCCTCGGTTTCAAAACGAGTTACGGAGCACAATCATTCATTATTCCACAAAGAAGCATTTTCTGACGTACACTGTAGCACACAAAACTGAAGGAGAATGTAGTATACTCAGGTGTTCATCCGTTGAGTATGATTCTATCACCAACGCACGCGCTCACGCCGTTGCCATATTCTACGAATCGCCTTTTTGTGCTGCTTTCTCGTTTGTTTTTCACTATTTTTGCAAGAGGAGCCTGAGTGCGATGAAACTATAATATCGACAGCCTGTAAAACGTCAGAGTGTTGTCACAAGCATGGAGGTTGACAGAGAAAATGAGTTCCCACCCAGCATTCGCATTGTTTGGCTTTTGTTAACGTGCTCTCAGCTTACACACACGACAAAATTTTAAAATTATTGAAAATGATTAGAATTGATTCATACTTAAAGATGTGCGTGCATCATTTGTTATTTTTGCCTCGATAAGGCAATGTAGCCTGATTACCAATAACCTCTCACGATAACCCTAACGCGATATCGAAAAGCTGTAACACGTAAAAACTTTTCACGCGTGCTTATGTCCTTGAACATGAGCGCACGGTCTTAACGGTCTACCTAACTAGAGGCATACTCTGTCTTCTCTGAGACGGCAGATAACTGGAGAGTACTAGTACCTTGGAGATAAACGGAAATACTTTAAAAGATGAAAAAGAAGTTTTTTATTTGAATCGCATACATACAACAAAAAGGGGAATAACTAAGGATAACAAGCAAGTTTACATTTACAAATAAAACAATTCAAAGCCTAGTTGAAGGCTTCTGTGTGCTAACAATATGACCTGTCATAAATTCTGTATCCTTTCAATAAATGATATTTTACACGCTAAAGTTAACCCATACAGATATCCCTCAAAATAAAACACTTACTTACCCGCTTGTCCATCAAACACTTACGTTTCTACGTATCAACCAGTTATGTGTTTAGGAAGATTTGAAATCTGTTCTTTGATACTGTAAAACTCCCTGATAAAAGTTGTATCAGAGACGTGATGTGTGCGTATTGCCATGGTTTCATATCCCAAATAATACAGGGGAAGGGACATTTGATCGTCTAGTTTGATATTTTACGTCTGTTCCCATAGCAACCCCAATGTCCCAGGAGTAAATGTTCCATAATGTTCCATTATGTCCCAATCGGTCTATGGGGAAAGAGTGTTGAATTATTCAGTACGATACTAAGGCAATTGAGATTTTTTTTTTTCGGGTCTAAAGTTTGAACAAAAAAGACGTCTTAGATTGAGATGCACGAGTTCTTACCCAAAGAGGACTGGGGAGGAGGTAGAGGGATGGTAATGTTAGCTATTCTCAATTAATCGTTGAGCTGGAGGTTTCTTTGCAATGTCCGTTCGATTTTAAGAAGCCGGCGTGAGACTCTTTCCACCTTTTCTACAGGAAGCTAAAAATTTTCCCTTCGATAATTTTCTTAATCACAAAAATGAAAACTACAATTTACTTCGTACAACATCACGCCAACAACAGCACGGAAAGGTAAATCCTAATAATGTTCCTTTGTCCCCCTACATTCTCTTCCCGCTTAAAGCGAGGCTAGGCTTCTTAAAATAACTTAGCTGGCTACAAGGCTTTTTGTTTTCTGTCTCGTTGATAGATTTTCAGATGCATCCGGGCTGTGCGAGGGGACTGGAGGTAACTTGGGAAGTTCCGTGTCCGAACCAGGCCTTTGAGCTACCCTAGATGAAGTCGAGTGGTACTGGTAACCCGCAGCGGAGCCCGAATCTAAAAAGGAGAAAAACATAACCCACCTGTTGAAGACTCTTGTCATATGATATGAACATAATATATGGCCGAGCTCCTAAACAAGTTCTCTGTAATTCAGTTGGTGATGCATTCCCCCGTGTAAGCGAAACTGGTCAGAGCTCAAATTCTCTCAAGAATCACTTTTGAACTACATTGTATTGTCATAAACTGAGTGCACTGAGGGCCTAAATGAGTTTCATCTCAGGCTCATTTATAGCAAAACGATCAGTTCGGCAAGTTTGACAATACCTTTTTCCCCGATATCGAGGCTCTCTAATTCTCGTTCCAGTTCCCCCATCTCATCCGGTCCTATCCCAGATGCCTCAGAAAGTCGTCGCACATTACCTGAAATGAAGATGAAAATGAACTTTTTGGGTATTGTAAAATTAAACAAAACAGGTTGATACTGACATGATGAAAGAGGGAAAAGCAGAAGTTAACAAGAAATACGATCGAAATCAAATTAATTTAACAGCTTATAAAAAAGGCAAGTCAATCAGGAGAAAAAGAGAACTTGGCGTATACAATTCTAAACGAACAACACCACTTATTGGTATTTACAAGCGCAAAAATCGTAAAAGTCTAAGACACGATATTGTCGAAGTTTACATCTCATTGTTGAGCAAAACCAGTGAAACGCTGGATTGCTCTGGAAATCCAAAGGAAAAAGTTATTCCTCAGTATAGACTATGAGCAGTCCCTCCTTTTCGATGAAGTCCGTCAAGCGAGTCAAAAGAAAAAAAATATCCGAGGAAAAAAAATTGACGTATGCGCGCCGCGTGGAACTCTGAGAGTGAGGCGCACTTAAAGTAAGGACTCCAAACTAGGAAAGAGAGCCGTTTTACCTCCGCACGGCTGGGTGACTTTTCGTGCCCCTCACTCCCAGAGTTCTGCGCGGCGCGCTAACATTAATATTTTTCTCACTGATTTCTTTCGCCTCGTTGAGTGCCCACTCAAAGAAGCGAGAAATATAGAGCAATTCGGTTCACCTCACCTTCCAATATCGCTGAATTTATGTCTTGAGATTCATTTATTCCCTGCATCAAAGAAATTCAAACAGACACTTATACGTGTTCTTTCTCAGTCCCAATGCAACATTTAAATGCGTCACTACAGATGGCATACATGTCTACATTTCGAACCCATGTATAAACGCTGTTGAGCAGATTCATAAATGAACAACAGCTCGGAGTCGGTTGACTTTCATCATTTACTCCCTTTATGTGACGATTTCTTACATATTTTACCGCCCTCCTTATCTTCGCTGTTTGATGTTGGCAGTATCAAGCTCTAAGAAGCTGGAATTATAGAATTATGAGCTGCTTTGTGCCAATGATCTTTACCTCGAGCTATTTTTTAAAAACGGGGGCCAGGGGGGTTAAAATCTACTCCACTCAACAGTTCTTGAATTTATTACATCTATTTTGAAATCACTGCTGATCCTTACAATCTGATTGGCTCTCACAGGTGCAATTTAACCACAAATCACACCATTTTTTTGCTCTAGATTACTTCTTTACTTCAACACAACAACAACTTATCATATTTCGAGGCTTGTTTAATGCAACCAATCAAATTGCAAGGGAAAAAAACAATTTTTGCAACTCTCTACAAACCAGCTCAGTACTGGATCAATAAAATATTTGCACAAACTTAAAAATTCTGTATTTGAATCATTGAATTTTGTAATTGCAAAGTCAGGTGGATGCGATTGAACTGAGTGGTTTTGAAATCACTTTCAATTATGATTTCAGACCAAAATTGCACTCCACTCAGTTCAATGCATTCAGTATGCTGGTGGAGTGATATGGGCAAATGCTCCACACATCAGCTTTAGAAACTCTTTACAGTGGCCAGTTTGCTTTATCAACTCAGAAGATAAAACGAAACAGTCTTGTAATACCCCCCTTCCCCCCCAACTGACACAGAACCTGTTATGTCAGATTCTTTTTATGAAAAAGGAAACCTGAAATGGACTCACTTCATTAAGGTCATCAATTACATCCTCAACTTTTTCAATTGTCATGCCTGAATGTGCCCCCTTCAGTGCTGCTGTTCCTGCCTTCAAAGCCTCGATAACCTAACAAGAGATAAAAAATGGAAACTTGGGAGATTTACAAAGATACAAAAAAAGATTACAAGCCTTAAAAAATTCAAGCCATTGCTGTTGTCAATGTGTAAGACACTATAGCCTTTGTACACTGTACATCTTTCCACCATGTTTTATAAAGGGGGGACCAAGCCAACAACATTTTACCAGAGTTTACTGACAGTTTGCTGGTACTCCACCCTTGTTCCAATAATCCCTCACGACCCCTCCCCCCTTGGAGAAAGAGAGGGGGTTAGAATATGAGGAATGCTGGGAATGAGGGTCAGCACAAGCAATCTGTTAATTAATTCTGACAAACTAATGAACCTGCAACAGACTACAGAGTAACATGCAATCCAAAGGAAGTGGCAATACTTTCGGTCAGTTGACACTGCATTGTGTAATAAGCCCAAGATACAATCCTGCGCTATGAATGGCTTGGCCTAAATGTAAGACTTACACTTTTATATAAAGGGAACAATAATACAGTTTCACATAAAGCCTTACATTCTGTATGCCAACCTTAAGGTATTCATTATCATATTACTAAAATGTGCAAAGCAGTCATTTCTCACCAATCTATCTGTGTGCGCATTTTGGATTCTATGTAAAATTTCTTCGAATGACTGCAAGTCTGCAATTGCCTTGTCCAATGTTCGTTTTCTTAGTTCCTTTCTGCGAAGCAGTTTTAGGGCCTGTTATGCAAAATAAACACACCTTAGAAAGTGGTTTTTATATTTTTAAGTTGTATGATGATTGACAGACTGACAGACTGGCTGACTGACTGACTGACTGAGTGATGGACCAAAAGACTAATTGACTGCTTAACAGACAGACTGACTGACTGACGAACAAACAGACACACTGATTGACTAAATGAAACAATGACTGACATACAGAGTCCACACTACAGCAACTTACTAAAACACTCAAACTATCTGGCAGTTTTGCATGTAGCAAATGAAAAAATCAGAAGTGTCTTAAATGAAGGTTTGTACCCACCTTTGTTCTAGAACCTTCCTTTGCAAAACCAGCTGCTTGTAATCTACAACTTTAAGAATAAAGATAATAATAATTTTTAATACACATCACAAATCACAGTCCCTGCTATGTACAAGATCACAGAAAAGTAAATGACAACAATTCATTCATCACCTTTCAACTTCATCTGACAGTTTATTTACTTGAAGAGTTAGGCTGGCCACTGTCTTCCGGAGCCTAGAGATAATAGATTGAAATGCACCTGAAGTAAACACAGGCTTAAATGCAAAGGTACAGATTTTTTTAAAACAGTATTTTAAAATCATATTCTTTCACTAATATATACAGGTGTATATAAACATAATCACATATTATATAATTATGTAATTTTGAGAACACCTTACAATAATGCAATGGATACAAATGGCAGGACTCAAAAGGAACAAACAGTTGCACTGGATCAATAGGGATCTTAAAGGCTCACCAAGATTTACTTCATTAAATAATACCCATTCACACCAGCAAAATAAGTTTAGTTAAACTGTGTTAAATTGAATGAAAATCTGAAAAACAGAGACTTGAATCACAGAATTTTCCAAAAGGTTTGTGTAATCAGTAACTTGTATTTTCAGTGTCCTAAATTTGAAGTCAACAAAAATTGGTTTAAGCAGCTTCTTTGAAGAAAACAATTTCAAACTGTTTCACCCTTTAAATTCCAGAAGTGATTAACATATAACCTCTTCCTGTAACATCCATACAATATCCCATAAACAGGTAATGAGAATACTTATACTGATCAGGTTGAAATTAAAAATATTCAGTGTGTAGCCAGGCATATTAAAAACTTTGGTAAAAAGAATAAAAAAAGTTGACACTGGCCAAAAAAAGTTTTTTTTTTTGGACGTTTCAGCTACCACCGTAACTGTTGCCTTCTTCAGCAAAGATAAAAATGCAAAATAATGTTTAATGGTGTCCTGCTTGGTATATGTTTCAACATCGAGGTCACCCACAAGCCTATCCCCTCCATCTCAAGCATACTTTAAAAGCCAAAAGACAAAAAGAGAGGCATCGTGTACAAGATCAAATGTAAAGACTGTGATTGTGTTTACACTGGTCAGACAGCGCATACACTAAAAACAAGCACAAAAGAACACACAAAGGCCATAGCAACATTGGATGAAAATTCTTTGTTGGCCAAACACCATATCCTTGCATTTTCATCTTTTCTGAAGAAGGCAACAGTAGTAACCAAAATGTCAGTGGTAACTTTTTTTACATTCCTTTTTCTAAAATGATCAGGTTGAAGTTTTTATCTTGATCTAACACCAAATTCTCATAACTTATTAGCAAGAAATTGTGTAGTAGCTAAAAGGGAGAATCAACAATGAGATCTTAGGATTTAAAGGGTTGATGAAACAGCTTTTGAACATTTCTGTGAATGGGAAATAAATAACATTTAATAGTTACTGCAAACTTCTTAAGGGCATTTTAGAAAAACAAGAATAGACATCTAACCTCACAATATCAACATCATTGTCAGAAACTGCTGTCACCTTCTCTTCACCTTTTCTTGCAAACTTGATAACCTACAAAAATTGTCAATTAGTTGTCATAATAAGAATCTAATGACAGACAGTGAGGAGAATTACTAGTGAGATCTTGGGAGTTAAAGGTTTAAATTGGGGTGTAAAGGACCACAATATATTTTACACCTCTGCTTTTTTTTCCTTTGACTCCAAGGCTGGTCTATTATCCAATGAAAACATGGTTTGAAGTTTCAAATACAGTCCAGTGACAAATTTTATTACGTCCTATTTATGAAATGAAAGCTTTTATATCAAAAAATCACAGTCAAAAGCCACTAAAAGGAAAATTTAAAGTTAGTGGTTTGTGATACATAGGCTGTCCTCAATCACAGGCAACCTATTCACACCAAAATAATGAACTCACACGTAATCTTTGTCCAAACATTTCTTCATAAACCCCTTGATTGAGTAGCAAAGTTATATCTTGAACATCAATAGTTCAATGAGTATTATTCAGTGCACATTACATGACAAGCCCCAGTGATATAAGTATTATCCACTCTCATGAATTCTGAAGCACCACAGATACCTACCTTCTCTCCTTCAGGTGTAACATATACAACTGCTTTACCATGCTGTTGTAAATATGCCAAAAGAACTTCGAGGGTTTCATCATCAAACTTCTTACAACGCATTTTCATCACATTCCATGGTATAACATGGTCTGTTGTTTCACATTGCACGCCTGCGTAATGTTTGGCGAGAAGCCATTCTGCATTTTCCTTCAGACATAGAAATCACAACAAAATTGTTAAGTTTGCATCATGTGAAATTTGACATTTAAAATCTGAAAAGAAAAGGGACACTTTGGAGTTTAATTCAACTTAAAGATGTCCCTGGAAAGTTATCAGTAGCTAAGTCTCTTTAATACTTAAATAAACTAAATTCCAAAGGACAGAAGATGAGGGAGGGGGTGTGGGTAATGAAAAGTTTGCAAAGAGCAGGGAGGGTTCTGAAGTAAGAGAGTTTCCCTCCCACCACTGCCAGCCAGGTTTCCTTCTCAATCCTGGCATCATATGTAGATTGAATTTGTTATGGGTTCTTGTCTTTGCTCTGTTGATTTTTCTGTGAGTTTTCCAGTTCTTAAATTATAATTTGACCTTGAAAAAGTGGCAGAGCCTGATCCTATAAATGTCCTGTGCAAAATTGTATCTATTATGTGTCAGTTTGTTATTGCTATCAAAAGGAAATCATCATCATCATCATCATCTAGAAGGTGCATTTTTGGCTACCCTACTGAATGCAAAGGCCTAATAGCAAGCTGACAATAAAATGTTTGGTTTTCAGCTGGGAGAATTAACTTTAAACCATGGTGATTGCTGTGTTGTAACCGTAATCTCAAATTTATTTTACAAACATTTTATACATTTTAACTCTAATAAGGTACTTTTAGGATCGAGAGCCACTAGTGCATCAGTTGAATTTCTGTTATGTGTTACCCTCCTTAAATAAAGTTGTTATTATTATTACTATACAATAGACCCTTTACATGTTTACATCTAAAGACTCAATAATTATTACTATTACAACCTCAAGCCTCACTTGGTGAAGACTGATGAGTTTTAATGAGAAAGTACTCCTATCAAACTGAAACCAAAAGAATACCCACATAGACACAACAAGAAATTGGCAAAGATTCACGAAAAGTTTAGTGTAAATAAGGCATGGGAGTGATTTTTCAATAAATGATGTCATCATGCACAAGAACTATTTTAAAAACAACTCATATATACTTAAAATTCTAAATTAAAAGTGAAAACAGTCATTAGTAAAATAATAACCTGGCCACAAAAGAGATGGAATAAAAGAGGGAGAAGGCTAAAAATTGGTGGCTTCTGCCATCAAATCTTATCCACAATGGAAGACACTTTTCAAAAGGTTAGGTTACTCAGGGTATTAAAATTTTCTGATTTTCTAGTAAGCAGCCAAGCTCAGAGAGTGATTCTGTTAGAATCTTTTAACATTTTTAACACACACCAGTTAAATCTTGTCAGCAGTTTCAACTATTTGTACAAGAGTCTCTCCTTTTCCTTGATGCATAAGCTCTCAAAATTTTTTCACATAAGATACAAATTTTTTGTTATCAAGAGTCAGTAATTAGCATGCCCTATTAGTTGACAATTATTGTCAATTATAGACCATTCCCAGGGGGTGATGCATAAAGTGTTTTCTATGGGAATTTGGTAAATATTTCTGACTATCACAGTATCTGTTAACTGCACCGCCACATTTCATACGCTCGGACACTAGGTAGTCAGACACACATATTCAATTTTTTACCTGCATGGAGCAAAAAATGTGTTTTTGTTATTCAGTGCTACAAGTTTCCTCTGTGTTACATTGTTGTGTGTAACAAAAAACTTTTGAGTTTGAAAAAGCGATAAGTCAACATCAGAAAATTTACACAATGAAAAAAGTTACCTTATTACACACGAACACGTTGTATTGCTTTGCAAATTTATTGAATAACGAGCAGCAGCAGTAGATATGCTTGATTTTATGTCAGTGTTGACGACTCAGAAGGAAAAGGAGTTTTCCTAGTTGGGTTTTCCTTTTCCTGTTTTTCTTGTTCATGTCAAGGTTATGGCAAAAAGAAGTAATTAACTGAATAAAAAAATCATATCAAGGATGGGCTACAGTCACAACAGCTTTCAGTAAGACTCTGGGGGGAGGGGGGGAAGGGGGGTCCAGGCAACGGATCTGGGACAAGTAAACTCTGGTTGATATCTGGAATTTGTAAACTTTAATAGGCAAAATTTCCGCACAGCCCCATACATCATTATACATCCACATATGGGGCTTTATTATTCAGTGTATCACCAGTAAGATGTACATGCATAATTAAGTATGGGGCTGTGCGGAAATTTTTCCCTTTAATACTCCAAGTAAATGTAATCTATACCTTTGCTGCATCGACTAAAACGAATTTATCATCCAGATTTACGGCATCATCGCTTCCCATTACAGTATGGACACCCCACCAAAAAGATCTCTTCGCCAATCCAAAAGACCACGACATCCAGCCATCGTTATTAGAGTTCATAAAATCCTGTTTTCGTACAAGCTTTCCTTGCTGAATCATTTGTTTCAGAACAATGCGAAGCCCGAGCGGTGTCAAACTGTTTCGCGTAAACCGACATTTCAAGGTCGCCAAATTAATAAAAATATCTTCGTGGTGTTCACAGTTTTCCAGAATTGCTTTACTCCAAAAATTCAGCTTAGAGTCCCAGTGTTTTGGGTTCACCTCTCTGCTCTCAGGAAAAGCGGAAAACATAAAATTCATTCGATCATTGTCTTCCCAATCTGCTGGTAAACATTCTGTCTCGGAGTCCGCCATTTTAACGTTGTGATAGCTAGCTTCCAGGTCCCCTCTCAAACTTTTTTGCGTGAAGCGTGATTAGGCGTTTCTTTTTTTTCGTGAATCGTGATTTGATTTTTACATAATTCGTGAATTAAAATTGATAAAGACATTTCATGTCCATGTGAACTAATTTTTTTATTTCAACGTGACGCGTGAATGAAGACCTGAATAAAACGTGATTCGTGAACCATTTTGTTTTTGATAAAAGTCATAAAACAGACCACAACGGTTCTTGATCAACAAAGATAGGACATTACGTCATCTTTTGTCGCATAAGACTGGTCAAGACCAGAAAAAGTAAAATATTAATTTGTGCATTTTGTTTTTTATTTCGATGTGAAACGAGATCGTCTCAAGTTTCGCATGAACGTTGAATAATTTTGAATATTATTCGCAACGTGTAAGGGCCAAATTTCTTTGTGACTGAGTTTTGGGACCTTCACCTGTAGGTTCAGCCACTTCCGAGTGGGCGCGGTTCAGTGATCTGGTACAGGAATTACGACTCGAGGACGAGGCTAAATGCGAAGTCGCTCTCATCGGTACAAAGAATCAGGTAAATGTCGTTGTGGTGGAATTGAGAAAAAAATTCTCAAAATTTAGTGTGGGCTCATGGTGTGGGAGAGTGAAAAATTATTTAGGGGAGAGAGGCATTCAGCTGAGTGATTTTTATCACCGTGGCACTAATTCCTCGCGCCGTAATTTCGGCACCATATCACTGAACAGCGAGAACTCGGAAGTGGCCTATTCATTCTTCGATAATGCGTAGACTATACCGTTCGAGTACGATGAGCTACAATCCAAGACACATAGCTTTGTAAATACTTCTTACTAACCGAGTTTGAGGTCCGCACTGTAGGTTAAGGACCGGGTTTTTTTTCTGCTCGATAAATATGGCCCAGGCGCGCTTCGCAAAAGACATAAATTCGAGCGTAAAAAGTGTTTCCGCAACTTACAGTATGGACTTTCTTAGAGGGTAGGTCTTAATTTCCGTGATTATTTTATAAAATATATCAGGCTTATCAGGTTTTTTTAATTTCTCGAAATTAGAACCACCGAAGCGCACTCAGCACCCCGTGAGAACTTGAAAATAAGTTTGAATTAGGAGTAAAACCAAAAAGGCGTTCCACAGTTGCGATTAGTAGTTACGGAAGGCAACAGTTGCGGTGATTTACACGTTTTCACAAAATTTGAGTCAGTTCTACTTCGACCCCTCGATTGAATCCTTATAGGACTGATGGACACAAATTTATTGAATTTTGAAAGTTCGTTCTCTCTTTGTAAGTGTTCATGGCTGGTTATACTATTAGTGAAAATGGGGCATAGTATTAGCGTCCTGTGCTAGAAAACTACAGCAGGTGGTTTTTCCTTTCAGATAATTAAAGGAAACTATTGATTAGCGCATGACAGGCGAGAGGTGAACACAGGCGATATGCTGATTAATATACGATAAGGAAGAAGGGCATTGTAAAAGCTATCTTTTCATCAGAGTTTTCGTTACTAAAACACAACTTGGCTCCATTTACTTATCAAACATGACAGTATTTTTTTTGTGAATAGCAAATGATAATTAGTTGGATTTCAACCGGCCAAAGTAGTCGCCGTATTTATTGCGGGTTTAACCTTTTTTAGCCGCTGCCGTGAGTTTCAAGGTTATCATTGTGTTTTTCTGATTTAAGACATTTAACACAGTGCGATGGAAAAAAAAAGCAACTTGATCTAAACGTACGTACAATTAAAAATTAAGGTAACCGTGCAGGTGTACGCAAATGATAAAGTATTCTAATTAGTTACGAATTTACACGAACATGACATAAATCAGATGTAATGTCATGTCACAATGACTTGACACCACACCAGCCACCCACATTAGTATTGAATGACGAAAACAACTTCAGTGACAACATCAGTTCCATCGGAAATTGACATTTTGTTGTGTAGTGGGATATGAAATTATCTTTCACGGAGGGTAAAGTGAGCGAATTAAGTTTTTCTTTTGCTATAATCGGTAAGTCTACCCCAAACAGTCTAGCAAATTCAGACTGAGACGCAAATGAGGCTAACTTCTATTTATGAACTAAACTTTTTGGGGGTAAACAGAGAGAGAGTTTTCACATTTGAAATTCATATTTTGCTTCGACGTGCTAAACATAAGTTATCGTGTTTACAGAGATTTTGAGTTAGCCAACGAACCGAGGCCAAGACAAAACCAGCTCAGGGGCCGAATCCGAACGATGACTGGCCCAAGAATTCTTGGATACGCAATTTTGTGGCAAGTTCATCTTTTCAGCCAAGTTTTCGGTATGTAGTGAGATCTAATTTCGAACGCCATGCCCTTCTACAGAAAGTAATTATCTAACTGATAACACAAGACCTGACAGTTTCATGTGCGACAGACGTATCTTCATGTTTGATATTCGGTTAGAATTTGCTAACTCAGAAAAACGATGACAGGCCAGCACCTTCGCTTCACTAATGATTCGCAATGCTTGTAACAATACACCTGCACTGACCTTACTTTACTTACATTTTAAAACTAAATATTCCAAAAGGTTCTTTTTATCATCAAAAACCTCAGTGTTGTGTAACAGAGCTCGAGATAGCTTGTAAATAGTCATATTTACTCAGCCTTTTCATGAATTAAAGTCTAAAAAAATTCAGGATGAACTTCTTAAGGCAAATTTCAAAATGCTATTTCAAATTTAGATTTTAAGTCACGACCATAGCTTGAGCAAATATCTAACAACCTCTCTACATTACGCTCCCCCTGACCAAATGTTTCGCTTATTATCCGTGTTGATGAACATTATTTGTGCTCTTTTGAAAGCGTACATAAATCGTTCATAGGTCGAAACACACTTCTTAAGATACCAAACCATCATCAAATAAAACAATAGGTAAATACAGAATCGAACATAGGTTTGGCGGGATGCGGGATAAAGCTTAAAATCGAGGCGGGGTGTGGGATCGGAGACTTTTTCGTTGTGTGATCGGCTGGAGAATTTATCTATGTAATAGGATAGTTTTACTTTAGGTCCTTCGTGTGTGGAGTTTTTGTCCCGCGTAAACACTGTTATATACTGTTTTTTTTAAGCTAGCCAAATATGCGTTAAGCAAGTCTTTACTTTTCTGCATAATGAGAGTACATTTTCAACATTGTAAAGGCTATAATTTCTCCGTCAGTTGGCGGTGAACTCGAGCAACTTGGTTTGAACCCGGCGGGATCGGGATAAAAATGTTCCTCGCGGTGGGATGCGGGATTACAAAAGTATATTTTAAACCCTCTAAATAAAAGGACAAAAAAATTGCACAGAGGAAAAAATAACCTGATAAAAAGAACAGTTATGGTCCCGAACGGGGAAGAATATCGCGACTTAATGACCAAAAATTGGAACAAATTATATGGATCAGCTGTTGAAAGTTCCTTTTTAAAATGAACCGGATACGCGATGATGGAATATAATTTTGCTCCTGAAAAAGAGCCGTTTAAATTTTAAGGCGATTGCGTAAATGCTTGAACATTTGCTTAAATAAAAGACAGTGGGCCTGCAAAAAACCTGCTCCGTGAAAAGCGCAATATCCGTCATTATTTTGGGACGAATTTTGCTTAAAATGGCCTGGTACTGAAATATAAAAATTTTTTATGATTTTTTATGATTTTTTAATCATGAAGGGGCTCAATTATGTCATATAAAAATAACTCTGTCAACTTTCTTTCTCGTATAGCGCGCAATTAAACTTTACGAAAAATGTACTGTCGATAAAAGTATTTGTTTAACTCTCTAAGTGGTTGTAAGGTCTTCATCGCGTATTACATTTTGCGAATATTAGATTCAGGGACGGATATGCACACAGCGTTTCCTGGTTTCAGTAAATAAGTTACGATCACAGAAATGAATACTAAATTAATTTACTGCCTTTGTGTTTCTTTGAAATACAATTGCCATGAGGCTAAGGTGCGATTGAAAATAATAGAGCCAGACAATTCAGGAAAAGCGGGAGTGAAACTTGCGAGATCTTATATTCAATATGTTATCATAACACGTTGAAAGAAAAAAAAATTGGCGAAAATGAGTGGCTAACTTGCCTAGGATGTTTACGTTCGTCAAGTTAAAAAAAAAAATTACAATTGCCTCGATTGGGATTGGTTTAAAAAACTCCTACTTTCCAGTAATTCGCTTGCCAAGTTGTTATCGAACAGTTTATCGGACGGTTCAATAAGCCGATCACATTCAAAGTTGTAGTTTAAATCAACCAATCACAACCTTGGTTTCAATGACCAAAGAAACAGTACCCAGATTCCTAAATTGGGGCTTTTTTAAAAATGGAGAGTTTTTTTTTTTTGCTTGAGCAATTGTCATTTTTATGATTAATTAGCGATAGCAACAAATCGATTTTGTTATTACTCGTATGATTTTCGACCGAATTGGATTCCACTGGGTCCCATTACCATACTGGTTTTCGAAGCATGAGCGCTATCTAGATGAATTTTTTCTGATATCAAAAAATAATCTTTTATGAAAGTGTCAGAGTACTTTTTTCTCTATTTGAATATGTTCCTTGTAGATCAGTCTTATTGAGATGTAGCTGGCTGTAAGACTCAACCGCTAGTAATGTTAGGCCGTCGTTGATGGCAGAATCTTACCTACTTCACATCGTCGTCGACATCTGTTGAGGTTGGGCAAGAAGATTTCTCAAAGTTTACCAACTAGTCCCTCTCTCAAACTATTTAGCGTCATAAATCCCCCCCTTACGATCATCATCACTGATCAACAGATACAAAAACCTGTTAACAATAAAAACAGAGGATATTACGTGGCCGCTTGGGGATACGAATTTTATCTTTTCGTGAAAATCGAGAGAACTCGTGAGAGATACTTTCAGCACGAGAAGATAAAATTCGTATCCCTAAACAGCCATGTAATATGTTCTGTTTATTTTATAGATACTGATGAAATTCCTAAGGAGAAATAAAGACAATATTACTTATATTTTCTGTCCCAAACAGTCAAAATTCTAATAAAGAAGAGAAAAAGAACCGGCCACGCGCCTGAGCGGGAAGCTCTTTTGTAATTGGCTGATCATGTTAGTAACCATGGCGACACCAATATCCTCGCCCGTGAAAAATAGGATCTTTACTGCGCGCGATGAAGATATAATTTTTTAGTAAAAGGTAAAATCTTGGTATGTCATCAGTATCTATATAATAATAGGTTTTCCTTAGTCGCTAAGAAATATGTAGTAGTTTATAGAATGTACCAATTGAAAACTCGTGTCAACTCTAATAATTTTCAATGGTAGTTGTTGCAGACATTCAGCAACTTCAAATGGATGGAGATGTTATTTTTGGCGGACTTTTCCCCGTTCACAAGAGAAGTACTGTAACCGAGAATAAATGTGGTGAAATAGATCCACAGCCTGGATTCCAATATTTGGCTGCTATGCTGTTTGCTCTCCGAAAAATCAATCATGACACCGAATTGCTGCAGAACATCACTATCGGAGCGAAGATATTCGACACATGCCGAAGTCAGACGATTGCAGCGGACCGTGCAAAGGACATCATTAAATACACGCTTTTGGATGAACCGAAACCTCTCGTTGGAGTTATTGGTCCTTTCAAAAGCGATGTTTCCATAGCAGTGGCGAATCTGTTGCGAGTTTTTGAAATTCCTCAAATAAGTTATGGCTCGTCGAGCGTGGAGTTAAGTGACAAGGAACTTTATAGGAATTTTTTTAGGACGGTGCCTCCTGACTCCTTTCAAGCTCAAGCTCTGGCGGATGTCCTTCGACATTATGGCTGGACGTACGTTCACACGATCAATTCGCACGGAAATTACGGCAGAAAAGGAATGAACATATTTCACAGGGTCGCTCGGCAATCTGGTATCTGTACAGCAGAAGTTGAAAGTCTCCCCAGCTTTCCAACTAAAGCAAATTATGTGTCTGCTGTTCGAAAGATATCACGACGCAAAACTGGTCATGCTCACGTGATTGTGCTATTTACAACCCAGACTGACTCGGCTGGTTTGCTCCGTGCAGCTAAGGAGTCTGGTGTACAAGGTCTTACGTGGCTTGGAAGCAGTGGCTGGAGCAATCGTATTGACGTCACTGAGGGCAACGAAGAAATAGCCAATGGCTCTCTTACAGTTGGACACGGTGATGGAATCGTAAATGAATTCTCGGATTTCTTGATAAACCTAAACAGTACCCTGGGAGGAACTACTTCTCCAAAAGCAAACAATTCATGGTTCGAAGAAGTTGTGAAATCTGTTTTGAATTGTGAGACTAGAAATTCGGCAGCTCACTCGCTTACACCATGCAAGAGCAACCTGTCACTACCGCGTGATATAGAACTTGCGCCAGTTCGTGTCGTTGTAAACGCGGTTTACGCTATGGCGCATGCTCTTGACGACATGCAAAGAGATCTTTGCCCAGAGCAGACTGGAATTTGCCAGCCAATGAGAGAAAGACTGAAAAAAAGAAGTCTCATGGATTACTTGAAGAATGTAACATTCCCAGACTCATCGTTTAACATGAGTTTGAAATTTAATGAGAACCAAGAAATGGATGGTATCTATAACGTCTTAAATTTCCAACAAAGGAGAGATGGCTCATGGAAATATGTCCGCGTTGGGGCATGGAATTATCTTGTAAATTCTACCAAAGACATAAAAGGTGAACTGAGGATTGATGATGCTCTTATCTCATGGGGAAATGTCGTAACACGTCCACCTTATTCATACTGTAGTGACTCCTGTACCTTAAAGCAAATAACAAAGCCCAAAGCCCTCAACCCGAAATGTTGTTGGAACTGTATATCCTGTGAAGTTAATGAAGCGATCATAAACAACACTTGCAAAGCGTGTGACCTTGGTTACAAACCAGACTTGAGTTTACAGAGGTGTGTAAAACTTGAACTTTCTCATCTTCAGTGGAATGATCCGATATCAACTTCACTAAGGTTACTCGCGGGATTCTGGATCTTCATTGCCATAGGAGCGTTTGCGTTCTACGTCATTAAACGCCATGACAGTGTGATTAAAGCAGCGGGAAGGGAACTATCTTTTTTCATATTCATCGGAATCGTTTTGTGTTATACGGCTTCCTTTGTTTGTTTGGCCAAGCCTACTGATTTTATATGCGCACTTCGTCGTTTCATTGGAAGTACGTGCTTCACCGTTTGCTACGCGCCATTACTAATGAAAACAAATCGTATTTATCGTATATTTAACCATGCCAGGCACTCAGCAGCGAGACCGTCTTTAATAAGGCCCATGTCCCAGGTCCTCATCTCCTTGGGGCTCATTGCAGTACAGCTTCTGGTTACCACAATATGGACTCTTTCGGACCCACCAAACGCCACCGTGATTTACCATTCGCCTCTAGAAGCCTCGCTTATTTGTAACGTTAGCGGCCTTAGTCTTGCTGTTAACATGTCCTATAACCTACTCCTAATGTTCCTTTGCACTGTGTATGCCTTCAAAACTCGAAGTTTTCCCAGAAATTTCAACGAAGCAAAACACATAGGTATCACGTTGTACATAACGTGTTCTTTATGGATCATATTTTTACCAACGTACTTCAACGCAGGAGCGTCTTCTTGGAGGGATTACGTTTATTGCAGCCTCTTCATTTTGGTCGGCTGTGTTAGCCTTGTAGGACTGCTGCTTCCTAAGGTTGCCATTATTGTCCTAGCTAAACTATCCAGAGAAAGAGTCCATATAACTGATGATTTGTTTGAAGAAAAAAATGAGTCAACCACTGATTCGTCGAAAAAAACAACCACCTTTCTAAGTCTTGGTTCTTCTTCACCATTGCCAAACACCAACACAAGACGGCTAAATCCCACGAGAATAACGCAAGACAGTGATGCATTCGTCATGAACTGAATAGCAGGTTACTATGGTTACTAAGAACAGTAATTTACTACCTTAACAACTGAGAGAAAAATGAGAAAATTCTTTGATTAATCAAAAGGTGAATTTTTTGGGGGTAAGAAACTGAATCAATAACCGTTACAGTTACATTTTGCGTATTTAAACGTTTCAAGTCAATTTAGAACTGATCAATACAGCCCTTCCAGATAAAATGGATTTCGTAAGGCACAGAACAGAGCTCATCTCTCTGTTTGTATTTTCTAAGTTTACTTTTAATCAGTTTCTTACTAATGCATGTCATCTTCAAACTTGTGACTGCATAAATTCCGTACTGCCTTACGTAAAAGTAAACTGTTTCGAATGGATTCTCGATTGAAACCGCCCAGTAAGTGCCTATCGGCAAAATGTTTCAAACAACTGTAACTTAACTTAAGTCCTCCATCAAATTGAAGTGCATTTGATCAATTCGTCAACTTAAGAATTATGCGCATATCATTTTAAACTGTTTGCTTAAGTATTTCCATGGTGATATAATTTATCAACTAAAGTTTATTAATTTTCTATAGGTCGGCGTTGGATTATATTACGTATTACTAAAATGCATTATTTAATAGGGTACTTGTAATCATTGATGACGTTTAATTCTAATTAACATGACATAATTAAAATATTTGGGTCAGCTTTCCTTACTTTATGCCGAGTTACTGAAAACCGATATTTATTAAATATCCCAGCTGTCACAAAAATCTATCTTTCACGAGCGGTGAAAGATACCAGCAGTGTTTCTCACTATTATTATTAATTTATTTGGATTTTTATTTTAATGGAAGCGGAAAATTAAGACAAAGAAAAAATTTTTTTTTCCGCATTCAATCAAATAGGTTGGCTTTATATGTTGGTGCAGATCAGTGCAGTGTGAAGTGAGTGTTTTGGAGCGCTGGTTGCGTTGAATTCAGATATGAAGAGAGTGTTGTTGCTCCTTATTTTTGCTGTCAATAATGTGGCAGTTACATCGTATATATTTGAAACGCCAGAAGTAGCAAGACAAGGTAAAAATCTTCTTTTTTCTTGTCTTTTTTTTTTTTTTTTTGTCAAACGCTTGCACGATTGACAGCTTTGGTGCATGAGTAACCTTTCCACGTATAGCAAAAGCAGAAAACTCTAAGTTTGCACAAGGCTCGTGCATCCTAATTTTTTTTTTTCGGATACCCTTGTCGAGGATTTTTCCATTCAATTCTATGATGGCCATTAATCCTTCCGCTTCAATTCCAATATCTGAAACCAACCTCTCTCAACGGATGTAAACTCGTTACTTTGTTGCGAATAACTGAGAATTCGGTTTTTCCATCAAAACGCTCTATCTCAATATCAGTCGATAAAATTGTTTAACATCCAGTCCATGCGACAATGCGGCGAGGTAGTGAGGCGATTTAGGTGAAATGGTTAAACAGCTGTCGATGCAGCAAGTTACTAAAACGACTAAACATGCATTATGTGTTTAATATAAAATGCTACTCAACACACGGGGGCTTTCATATCCCAACAGAGCATTTCGTCAAAAAGTCATCTGTACAGGGAAAATTTTAATGGCTACAACTAAAACTTTTATCATCATTTCGAAATAATATTATTTGAGATAGCGAAGATGATGAAACATGTAGTGGACTACGTCATGTCAATGGCTTTTCCCTTTACTTGAACTTTTGAATTTCAAACAAGACAAAGAGGTAATCAAAGGGCGTATCGGTTGGCTGATCTCATTCAGAGAAAGCGGAATTTTTTTAGGCCCCCAGGGATGGAAGCATGAGTCTTTTCTTCTCTCAAACCGGAAAAAATAACCCCAATTTGACCACAATATCCTTAAATCATGACCGACTGAATATTTTTGCGATACTCTAAAACGTTTCACTCATGCAGTAAGATATCGTTCAATATGTTTGTAATGGTTTGTCGGTGATGTTAGTTTGAGTTCTCGTCAGGACTCAATTGTACGAATGCGAATTTACCCTTCTTTAAGATTTCAGGGGATTACCTTTTCTCTGTCATCACTGTAATAACCAGCCCAATTAAATTAACTCCGACACCTTTTCTTCAAACTACTAACTTAATAGTTCTGTATATAAAGTCACAGCCCAGAAGTCTAGTTAAATACAGATAGCCAGGTTGCCTTGCGCATCTGACCGCATAACAGATATCAGTTTTCTCTTTTAGTGAACGTCAAACATGCAGTTGTGCAGGGTTTGGTCCAGTTTCTTTTTCTTTCGTTTATTTTCCAATCTATTTATGAGCCAGTCGCGGATCAAAATTTTTTAAAATCTTAAGAATAAGTGAGTTGGTGGTTGGAGAAAGTGTAACTTTGTTAGTTGGAACATAAACACATATACATGAAGGTTTTGAATGAACTAACTTGCTCCCCATCCGAGCTGAGTCTTCGCGATAAGCAAGTCCTGTTTTTGAAACTGTCCTTTAGATCAACAACAAAAACAAAACAAAAGCAAACAGGCAAACAAACAAACAACAAACAAAAAAAATTATGAGAAACGAGTAATATAATGGTGGAACTCCGCTGCTGTTTACATAACGAAAATTTATTGCATGACAATATCTTATTTTGATGACGTACAATTTCCAACTCGGAAAAAAGCTCAGGATGTGAAACGTCAAACGAAATTCTCTACAAGACATAGTCTGCTGACACAGATAATTTTTTCAGTAAATAAGATTGAAATTGTATAATTTTTTTTAAAAAATTTCAAGCGTTTCAAATGATTATGAGATAATTGAGCCGGAAAATGGTTAGAGTTCTAGAATGTAATTGCAAAAAAAATACATAAATAAACACTAAGAAAGTGCGTCATTTAATCAATGCATTACGCCTCGTTTTTAAGTGTACTTTGCGTTTATCACAAGAGGCAGTGACGTTATCAAAAGCTCAGGAAGGGCATGAACTTTTGAACGGTCGCGAAAACCTTGTACAGTTCGGCTAGCCTTTATATCGTACTTCTGGAACGTAAATGAAAGTCTCTATATTCCGTGCCGCTGACTTCCTGAGTCAACTTAACAAACCCCGAGTGTCCCGGTGTTATTTACTTTCTCGTAAACACCGAGTAACTAGGTATGAACACTGATTGTTGCCAACAAAACCAGAGAAATAGCACAAGACAAAAGAAAGTATTTTTTTCCGCGTTGAAGTATTGAATATATTAGAAGAATCGGACCTACGTGATATTAGTTTATTTAGGCAACGGTTTTATTTACTAATACACACATGAACTGAGTTGTGTTGCTTGCTCTACCGGCTGTCAACCGTATGGCAGCCATTACGTTTATAGATAGGGCATGAGATCTGACCAGTCGAGGTACCGACACAATTAACTGGCGTAACATGCAAATATCCATAGAAATAGATGCGCACTTCGCTATTGGAGCTATTTCACAGACACCAAGAGAATATCAATAAAGCAGGCACTTTACCGACATGACGGCACATAATTAGTTTAGATAAATCGAAGGAGGCCTGTTAAAACTGCTCATGGTACGCGTAAACGCAAGGGCAGTTTACTATTAAAATGGTCGAGGAACTGAATGCGGTACATCCAGAGCCACACCGGGAGTAGTCTAGAAAAAGTGTTAGCTGGAATCGAACTTGCGGGACCACCGGAACGAGGGCCTGCGGATAATAACTTCTCAAAGAATGGCATTTTTTTTGTACTTATTCCATAACACCGAGAGAAAAACAGAAAGTGATTTTTTAATCAATTTCATCACAGAAGCTCCAAGACAAAACTGGTAGTTTCGGATACGTTTGCACGTGCTGACAGCAAGACTCTAACATGTCTAATTACGCAAAGTCTGACGACTTTTCCGGAATCATTTGCCACCAGGAAATGTATTGAGCCTTCGTACGATACCCTACTAGAGCATGAAGGTCTTATTGGTGCCGTTAACAAAAATCCACAGATGAATAAAACAATAGATCAGAGGATTGGAAGTTATTCAAATTGGATTCATCCTTTCAAGAATCTTGAATTTTGTTATGGTTTTCTAATTCAACCGATATTATGAAATAAGGAAGCCATTTTTCATATTTTTGAAATTCAGTAATAAACCTTTGCAGTTTCTTTGGTTTAATTAGCGTTTTTTATACTTTCAAGAGATATGTATATGCCAAACTATCGTTTGAGTGTTCATTCATCAACCAAAATATGTTAATTGGAAACCACAAAAGAAATGGACAAATATTTATCAAAACCTGCTCTATTGGACATGCCTGATTCCTCGATTTAGTATACCATTTTGAGAAGAAGATTCGCCTGATATTATTATCAAATTATTTGAAGCCTTGAGCTTTCTCGTTTCTTTAGAGCGGCCAATGTGGAAACATTTGACGCTGATCAACGTCAATAAAGACTTTTGCGTGATGCTATCTACAGAGTAACAGTATTTTCATCCATGTATTGATTGAAGCCACTCAAGCGGATATCACTCATAAAGTCACCTCAGTCGTTAGATAAATAGCAAAATTCCACCTCTAATTTCTTCAAAAAATTAATCATTTGCCAAAGGTGCCATCATTTTTTTGATAATGGAGTTGTCTTGCAGTGATTTACCCAAAAGTAAATTTTACATGTTGCAGAAGTCCTAAATTTTTCCGGTGTTAGTACATGCAATTTACCTTCGCGAACTCGTTATACAGACTACAGAGATTATATATCCTTTCATTTATTTACATATCAGAGATCAAATCCACATGATTCACTTCATATACACTCATATGCATTTTTATCCCTATTTCATGGAAGAGCTAGATGATATACTAGTCTGACTGGACGTATTATTTAGTGCACATGACACAAGCACCAATGCCCCAAACGTAGTTAGGGCCTCTTTAACCCTGGAGCTTTAACTGAGGCCCTCAACGAAAGATAAAATATTATTTCTATTAATTGAGTTATGGTTGAAATAGTGATACCAGCGTAAATCATGATCAGTTTGATGCAGCTAATCTTTAGGCATGCAACTTAGAAAATTTTCATCAAATCCAGAACGCACAAATCCAAGTTGGCCCTTTACCATAAATGCAATTAAGAGCTAACTGGAAATCTAGGGATTACTGATAACAGCCTCATCGAGAACATGTTTGTCTGAAAGGGCAATTTTCATCGGTGCTAATTTTAGATGTGATCATCCACGAGTATCAAATTTATGCCAAAGCTATTCAAAGTCAAGGTTATAGAGTTCCTAAGGTAAAAGAACCTATTGATAAACAAAGCAAAGCAAGTAGGAACAAAACTTCATTACATAACATTGCGGAATATTCTGTCACCATCATTTGGCCTCAGTTTTCCAATTTTCACATCACGCTTATGTCATGCAAATTTGGATTTCAATAAAATAACTAGATGGATGGATAGAAAGCTAGATAGATAAATAGAAAGTTAGATAGATAGATAGATAGAAAGCTAGATAGATAGATAGATAAATAGATAGATAGATAGACTAGTGAATGGATTAATCAAATAATTGGAGCTCATACTTCTGATCTTCCAATTGTTCACCCACCAAAGACGTTGCAATAACTATAATGACCATGATTGCCTTCACATATTCAAGTTTCTCCCCTTTTTTTTTTAATGAACAATCAAGATATAGGAACCGATGCTGTCAGAGACGAGCGAGCTGATCCACTTGGAGATCGGGCTGAATTTCTCTTTGATGGTCCATCTGGTGAGGGTCCGAGCGAAGCTTCAGGAGGTAAGAAAGATGAAGCCCCAGTCTAATGGTCATGGTAGTCGATGAAATTTCAAACTATCCCATACAATATAAGGAAGAAAATCGTGATTTCCATCAGTTTACAGGTACCACAGAGGTAGAAAAAGCTTTTTTCGAGCGCTGATTGGCCACCTCGGAGGTGATTGGGAAGTACTATTCACCTCCGAACCGGCAACCGAACAGACAAAGTCGAGAGTCAAGAATCTAGTTTCTGATCACTTTCTGCGGTTAATTGACAGAAATAAGCGCAGTGCTTTGGTTCTAGTATGGCATCTATCATCATTTATCTCTACTTAGCTGAATAGTTGTTAACTGCTATAGAAAACCGTGTAGTTTGGACTGGATCATGATATAGTGCAAGCTTATTTTTTTTCGGACACAGGTTTTCTTTAGACGGCCGTAGTGCGTAATGAAGGCCTCAAAAGTAGTCATCCGGTGGAAGAATATAGTTTAGATAAGAAATAATTTAAGATTTTGACATGAATTGTTTTTTTTTCTCTTTTTCAGTTTCCCCGCCGGACGACGACGGTGAGTGCCACTCATTTCATTAGATTAAGCCCCTAAAGAATTATATTTATCGCTTCATTAACATTTTGCAACACCGGTTTATTTTGTATAGAGGTCATTGTTACTTGTGGACAAAACGAGATGTCTATCAGCATTCCAAAGAGCGTTCTTAATGGCCTGGACGTGGAACATATTCGTCTTACTAATGAAAGCTGTGGAGCTACAGAGAATCCAGCTCGCGACCGCTACATTCTTGAGACGGACCTGACAGCATGTGGTACAACAAAAAGCCACATCGAGGATTTCGTGACTTACATGAATACGGTGGAGGAGATTCCCGTGGAGGATGATCAGATAATCACTCGTGTCCGTGAAGTGGAGATACCTTTCACCTGCGCTTACTCAGATACGGGAGTCGTGTCCGCCGTTGGTCTGCAAGTGGAGAGCAAAAAAATCGTTTTCTCCGAGAAAGGATTGGGAGAGTTCGTACTGGAGATGAATATTTTCCCAGATGATTCATATGAACGTCAATACACAAAGCGAGATTTTCCAGTAACCGTGCCGTTGAGGAAAATTTTGTTCGTGCAAGTGAGCGTGGACACAGAGGATTCGCGGCTTGCGATTTTAGCAGAAACGTGTTTTGCCACACCCGATGCCAATCCCAATAAACCTGGATTGAAATACGTATTCATCAAAGATGGGTATGAATAACTTGTTGTCACTTTTTTTCACCCCTGATAGCTTTAGACTTGGCCTCTCATGCAGCCTTCGTTCAGGCTCCTAACGTAACATGCATGCTCCATGGAGATATAGGTTATGTGACGAGCCTAAAAGCCGAATTCAAAGGAGTCACTCAACTCTTCTCTGAGAGAAGAGAGGGACATTTTCCTATTAATCATTCTGTTCCTTTAATCCTCGCTTTGCAGTAACTGGCTGTTCTGACATGTTTAGTGCAATATCTCATTTCAATTTCAATACTCACTCTTTCACTTAATAGCTGATCACCATTCAAGGCATTACTACCTTAGTTAAGCAATTGTCACATTTACATGGGCTCAGCAATGTATGGTGATACCGTTTCTTGTTTTTAGGTTATCCGCATATGAAACGTTTTCAATATTCAGTTTTGAACGGCTTTGTTTATAAAGCTGCTCTCTAGAAAATAACTAAATTCTGCCCCGCACAAAACATTTCTAAGAAGCTATATGACAGTAAGATAACCAGAAATGCAGAATTTCTTGGAGATATCGTTTGACCACTCCTCAAAGCTCCACTGCCACGCAACCCTATCATCAGACCTCAGAAGGCGTCAGTTTCAAGAGATTGACAATATGTCTTCCTTTACAGATGTTCCGAAGACGACACCTTGGAGCGCAGGCAATCAAATGATAAAAGAAGGGAAAGGTTTAGCCTGGAAGCGTTCAAGTTCCTGGGTAATAATCCGTTTGTTTACATGCACTGCAAGGTCAAGGTATGTGACGCAGACGATCCCAACTCACGCTGCGCACAAGGCTGTCTGCGTAACTCAAGGCGAAGGAGGTCGCTGTACACTCAGGAAACGAATGATGAGGAGTATCTATTGGCCCAGGGACCTTTCATGCGGGGAGCAGAGAAAAGCGATGAAACAGAGTCCCAGGTGGACATCGAACTGCATGAGATTGAAAACAGCAGTAAGTTTTCCTTTACAAAAGCATTAGAGTGTACCGTAGTGTCTAATAAAAACAAAGTTTCAAAGTTTCATAAGGTAGATCAGCTTTTCATTTTACCTCGGCGGGAAAAAAGGGTTGCCCAGGAAATAGCGTGCGCTAATGGGTACTGCGCTAGACTTCCATATAGAGAAGCTCTAGTTCGAACCCTCCTTGAGTCGTTTTGGCGGCTTCTTGTGAAAAGCATCTTACACTCACCATACCTCTCTCCAGTCACGTTTACATGAGTACGGGGAATGGTTAGGGGAACGTTTAAAAGAAGATTATTAGTGGCATTGAAAGATCTTGCAGATGAAAGGGAAAGGAATTTTAGCAGCAGTTGAACAAGCCTTGATTTCTCTGTCTCTCTCCCGTTCCAATGACATTTCCCACACCATGTCTTTCTCTAATTCAAGACCTTGAATCAAATTTAAAGGGACGAGCTTTTCTGTTAACAAATAGTGAAAAATATCCTTTTCCAGGTCAATTCACCCCTCTTGTTGCCGCTATGGCTGTTTTTGCTGCTGTCTGTGTTATGGGTGTGTCGTACTTCGCCTGGAACTTGAAGAGGAAGCGCGGAGTTGTTCGCAGTTATCAGCTCCTCAGTACCACTCCTGACGAGTGACAACTTCGACTGGGAGGAGCCATAAAGTCGAGATTAATACCTTCATTAAGAATTTTTATAACCGCTACACTACTTTGACTTTTTAAATTCAATTAGTTTGTATCAAGGAGCATTTTTTTTTAAGAAGAAAAGAACGAGAAATCTCATGTGCGCGACGTTAGAATATTGCCAGTAGGAGTGAATGAATTTTACCTTTTCGTGTTATAAAGTAGTTTGCTTTATAAGAACTAAGGTTATGTTATTCTTTCAGCATTTAATCACCACACAGCAAACCGAAAAGTTTGGCTGATCATTATGTCACTAAGCACGTTATACCATGTTTTTAAATAGGTGATAGTAACATGAGTTTCTTATGAAATAAATCAGGCTCAACCTGCTGACGATGGTTGACGATTTGATCCTTTCACGTTACATAAAGTTTTTACGCGTTTGTTCTGTGATACAACAGTCAACCCTCTCGAAGCGGATTTTATGTCATGCATGAAACTTGCATCAACTTCAATTTGTGACTTGCTTTTAAAAAAACACGGGGGGTAACAGCTAATTCATAAGTCGAGCATCATCAAAGTCACTACTAATAAACCTAAAAATCATACTGCATAAAATGGCACAATTTGACATCGAGTTTTTCTTCATCCACTGGATAGAGATTTTTCTTGTCGATAGCGTTATCCGACCTTCGAACAACCGGAGCCAGATCAACAAGGCATTATCTCTAGGTCTCTCTTCAACATGTTTGTCAAGTAAACAAATGTAAACAGCGTGGCATTAAAAATAACAACCCGGAAGGAATCTTAAGTTGCCTACAGATTTTAGGCTGCCAACAACTGGATTTTCCTTCTCTTATTTTTATCACCACATACAGCAGCACCACCACCGACATCGCGTAGATTGATAAAATGTATATAGCAATGTAAAGGTTTGGAAGGGAAGGGTTTAAGCTTTCATATTCTGGGAGAGAATTAAAAAGATTTAGCCGGGGTTAACTGCAATTTATAACCCTCCGCCCCCCCTCCGATACAAGCCCATCTACTCATAAACAAAATAAAAAATACATCCAGTCATAAGCTCCCCCACCGGGTATAAGCCCCCTCATAGCTTTTCTTTTTTGAGAGATAGGAACTCTTTACTACTTCAAACAGGAAATTTGAGAAAATATTGTGGAACAATGAGTTGCTGTACCTCTTTTTCATTATCAAAGATGAACTTCCTGGGAAAAGTCTGGTCCTCCGTTTTGTTATGGTCCAGTTTTGTCGTGCTAGTTTTAATTCTGTTCCAATGTATTTAAATGGATTCGAGTTATTATGATATTTTGAAACATAACCAAAAGCCAGTAAATGCGAGAACTATTTTGATCAGCACTTCTAGGACTCGTTTCAAAGCATTTTTTCTATTTCCGTTTATGACAACCCTCGAATATAAGACCTCCTAGTGCTCCTTACGAAGTTGTATAAGCACAAGGCTTGTAAGCTGAAGTTCACGGTATGTCCACACGTTTCGAAATAAATGAAAGGAAGTACACCTCACACAGAAATAATACCAAGTTACAATAATTTCAGCGTTACTTTTTTTGGGACCGTTACCACAACTTGGCGTACTGCATGAGACAAAATATCGTCCTTTAAGGTACAACTTCTCATGGTGATCTCATATTTATACATCAGAGGTGGAAGGGGAGTGGAAGCAACGGATATCATCTGATAACTGTCCCTGTCTCCTAGACGATTTGCTGACGAAATTTATATTGCATGATAGCATTTGTATCGCAAAGTCAAACTTAAAAAAACCGGTAAATTATCTGAAGTTGTTCATGAGGTCTGGTCTTTCGGGTAAGAGTAGTCAATGACTGACGCTTCAACAACCTTGGCGGAAGGTTTCGTCAAAGTTAAACGCAATTAAAAAAAAGATTATGGAAGTCTTACCAAAAATATATAGAAAAGAAACAGAAATAACGGGTATAGAAAAGAGGTACCCTTTTATTGCGGTGTGAGTATCACTGTTGCTCTTGTCATTCCACAGGCTTATAGCAGTTTGTAAGACAGTATCAATATGGACCTAACACTATGCTCTGTATGTCGATATAGAGAGATATGCAATATAATTATTATATAGTGTTATTTTGTCATATGAAGAGTTCTAAGCTACCTTAAAGATGAAAAAAACTTCGAGCCTGCTCTAGGTCCGATTCACAATGCCTCGTACAATTTTGAGAATCTGTAAAATTTCTGTTGATCGTAAAAATGGCATCGCAGTTCCTGTTTGTCTACAATGCGTTAACAATACTCCACTTAAACAAAAGCCATTCCTTTGTCACAAAAGACAGCACTCAGATAACCAATAAGTTTTTTTAATGCCTCTCTTTAGTAAAAAATCATTATAATGGTCAAGGCTGAGTCGATTTTCTTGTCCACAAAAAGTAATGTACTGCGATAGGAATGTCACTACCTCAACTGTAAGGACATACGCTATAACAACTAAATCTTACAAGCTTAACGTAAAACAGTTTAACAACCCTTACTGGTAGTAACAAGCAAAATTTCCACAAAAAAGTGTCAAAATAATTTTGAATCTGTCAGTTTAATTTCACTTCATTCTAGCGTGAACCTGTGTGGAACAAGAACAACTCCCAAGTGTTTTATTTCGTTCCACTGCCATACAGTTTATTCCACTGAATGTATAGGTCGAGATCTTTCTCGGAAACACTCGCGCGTACTTGATGCAAAGCCTCGTCAAAATCTTTGAACAGAATCGGTCGAACCTGGAATCAATAGATTACGTTTACTTGATGTAATTCAACGGAAGTAAGAATAACCTTAACCCTTTACCTTCCATGAGTGACCAAGACAGAATTTCTCCTTACAATATCAATACAATATCGTCCAGATAATTGGTGAGAATAAAGAAAAATATCAATTTGGGGATAATTAGTTGATCCAATACTAAATTCTCTGAACTAACATTATAAGAATTGTATGGTCGACAGTAAGGAGAATTACAAATTTGATCTGGAAGTTTAAGGGTTAAGAAAGCAGGGTATGTAGGTTTGTTGGCAATCTTAAAGATCATCGAGTCCTCCGTTTTACAAATAGATTCAACATCTGTACAGAGAGCTGTAGTTCGCTTACTGTTAAGGAAGACAAAAACGGCCCAGCGCAAATGATTCCATTCAGATTTAACCATTGACTTTGTCTTTTGTTCATGAACGGGGTAAAACTTCATTTCAGACATTCATCGATAGCTGATTATAGCAATATGCGGGAGGCTTGTCAAATGATCAAGTTCTCTATCGCCCCTAAGGTGGACAATTTAACCAACAAATTTGAAATATAGTTCAAATATGGTTAGGATTTGAATCCTCTTGGAGGACTCAGATTGTTCTTCATTCCAAGCTCGTAACACATGTTTAAAATCGTTCGTTGCCTATCGCTGTGTAGCCTATACTGCGCGTGTGCATAAGCTAGTGATGACTTCGTATAAATGAAATGACTGTATGCTCTGTAAAATGCGATGCAAGAACTAGAGGGGTGGTGTAAGATTGGACAGGGCACCATTCATGTCAAAACTGACGAAGGTTTAATTCATACCTGATCAGCGTCAATACACTGAATATCAGTGATACTTCTGATTGGCCCAAGAGCAGCTTCTCGACAAAGATTCGCCATATCTGAGCCTGAATATCCTAAAAAAAAAAAAGCGCATCATAAGAACTAGAGATCAGTAGAGACATGGATTCCTTCCTGGATGTAAAATGACTATCTACAGAGGTGCGGACGAGAAGACAGCTGATTTCGTACACTTTCGAGCATTTAGGTTGTCTCTCATCTACAATAGGAACCTTTGGCGAAAGCAACGAGGACATGGCAAAACAACAGATCTAATGAGCAGAACAATAACTCAGCACGTGCGCTTTAAATCTGTGTACATTTCTTAGCTTTCCTCTGCAAAATAACAACGTGAAATTATAAAATTTGCGTGGTATCAAAAGGGGAACCCGGCGGCAAATTGTTTAAGTTTTCCACTCCACGCGGCTCTCATACTTTGTACTAAGATTAACTTGTGGCGTCGTAAGAGATGGTGGACTAATTCAGTAAATCGCAAGATTGTAACGAGAAATTTATTTTTAAATCGACGTTTTCCTTGGCGTTGTCGTCCTGACTGCAAAAGGTCCTTTATGTCCGGGTAACTTGAAGTCCAGTTTACCTCAACACAGACCAAACTAGAATCGTTATTTTGATATATTATGACGTGTTTCTTTTGTTCCAGGTATCTCTTACTTCTTTTATCTCAAAACATCCACTATGAATCGAGTTTAAAGTATTTCCTCCAAAACACTAAAATTCTCTGATTTTAGACGTCCCGGAAAGAAACTCAGATTGGACTTCGCAAGTTTTCCCAAGACACGAGTTTACACAGCATTTTATGAGACAAAATACCCTTGTATTACATACCATGTGTATGCTGAACTATTGTGTTGACGTCTTCTTGAGACAGACTGCATTTCTGTTGCGACAGAAGACTGTACATGATTTGTTCACGTGCACCAGCATCGGGAAGAGGAATGTAAAGTCTTTTTACTAAACGACGTCTCGCTGCTTCGTCAATCTCTTGAGGCCTTGGTAAAGCAATATAAATATGAAATTGTTTCCTAGCTCTCCCCTTCTCTTGAACTTAAAACAGTTTGATAAAAATATAAATCAGTAGTATACAGTGTATTTAACTCGGGTTTCTCCTGACATACTGTAGCAACAAAAACGACGCATCTTTTTCAAATTCTCTTATCCCGGAAGCAATCAGGGGTATTAAATCTCATTGGAGAATGGATGCCAGAACATTGCAAGTTACCCATGCGTGATAGGTTAGCCTTCCGTGCCAGTAAAGAGTACCATAAAGGTTCTACCTTACTCTTTGTGCCTAGGAACACCTACTACTACAAAAGCTTTTTAACATTAGCTGACCTGTTCGTGGCGCCAACCACCAAAATTCTCTCATCTGAAGTGGTTGTAGCCCCATCCTAACAGAAAATCAAAACTATAAGCCACTATTTTATTACACTCTAAACCTACGACAACATCACAGCTAAGTAAAAGGTTCACCTTCCGTTCAAGACTACAAACAGCAATTTAGCGGAATATTAGGAGAAGCACGAGTTGTTGTGGTTTGGCTCAGCTATTTTCCCGCATATCTTCTATATTGTATAGTAACACACTTTATTTTGGATAATAAATGTTATCAAAGCAATACTGCAGCCTCTCAAAACTATCATTCTTTTCATGTGAGTATAGCTCAAAATGTATCAGGTGATTCTGGTTTCTCGTGGCGGAATTGAAGTCAGAAGGTGAGAAATCATCTTTTAGTTAAGTTGAAAAAAGTGTCCACCGTAGGTTATCCCAGCGTCTGACGTTTTGCCCAGGTAACCCGACAGTTCGCAAGTGCACATTTTATATTCTGGGTGGGAAAGGCAGCAAGAAAGCAAAAAGCCAAACAACCAGAAACAATCTGCTCGGTTTCATCTTTTGGTCTGATCGTCCCATTGAGTACAGTCCGTTTGTCGTTACTAGTGACTGACTTTTTGACAACCTTAGCGGAATTCATGATCAGAGTCGAGTCATTTAATATTTCCAGCGCTACATTACTTACCAGTTGCACTAGAAATTCAGTTTTGATTCTCCTGGAGGCATCGTGCTCTCCATCTGTTCTTTGCGACAACAGCGAATCTATTTCGTCGATGAAAATCACAGCAGGCAGATGACATCTGGCAACAGCAAACAATGCACGAACCATTTTTTCACCCTCACCAACCTACAAAACAAACAACCAACAACAATAACAACGGTATACACACGATCTGACACCGTCAAGCAAGAACATAGTACAACACATCCTAACTTTTGGGTCTCTTCTTAGTTTGTCAGTTCGTGATGTAAAATTACCTAAACCAAGACTATAAAATATTAGTGCAATTATAAATCGAAAAAGAGTAATGATAGGTTGGGATTGTGAAGAATTCATCAGATCGACAAGGATAAATTTAAACATCGTGGACAACCTTTTTTCAAGAGAATCAAACCGCAGCTCCTTCCCAAAGCCCTTTTATGACCTCTTTGGTGTCAATGAAAAACAACGGATTTGTTGTAGCCAGGTTCGTCTCCTGTTCATATACCAACTTACCCACTTTGACGTGAGGGACGAAGCGCTGATACTAAAGAAAGTAGCCTTTGATTGACTTGCTATACATTTACCTGAAATAAATATATACCTCTAGTTACTAACTAAAGCGTTACCCACCATCATTAAACTTATACTCTTTCGACCATTACGGGAAAATTTCAGTCTTAAGACACCAACGAAGTTTCAAGTCATTGCTTACATTAGGATATGAAATCAGTAAGACAAAAAAGAATTAAAAATACTTTTCTGGGTGTAAGACAATTAAAATGTAAGTATTTTCATACGGCTCAGAAATCAAATAATCTGCACATTAATAAATCAGTATTTTTCAAAATACCGTGGGTCTCTCTATTTTACGGATTTAGGTGTATCGATGTTTATGTCAAATGCGAACGTCAAATCCACCTCTGGCTTTGTTTACTTTTCTTCCCATCCATGCTTTCATCCAACAGAAAAATACAAAAAAAAATCTCTCCATTCACAGCAAATGAAAACAGCATCACATAACTGCACATACGGCTGAGGGGCAGACAGCGGAGATAAATGTGTGGAACAAGGGAACAGGAGGGATACGAGATAGAGAAGATGGAGAGTGAGAGCTGTGATGGACACAAACATGATTATACAAACATGATTCAAACTATCTTTTTAAGTGAAAGATAGTTGATAACAGCAAAATTTAGTGACAAAAAAAGTGGCAGACATGCCGCAGAAAAGACAAACAAATCATTCCTACCGATTAACGTTTTACCAGTTCCTGGAGGTCCAAAGAGTAAGATTCCCTTCGGTGGACCACGTAGGCCCTTGAAAATGTCACTAAACCGAAAAATGAAAATACACGTCTCTTAATTGTTTTGACCTTGGAAACAGTTCACACTGAAAACCACTTCTCGATCTCCGTTTGATCTTTTGAAGTCGCTTTCACAATTGTTTCCAAAATATGGCCCTCGTCATTTGTTTACTTGAATGGGAAAATTGAAAAGCCTAGAAATATTAACACTATAACTAAAATGAAGTAGCTCGTGGTGAGCAATATTCAAAATGAGAAAAGAAAGAATTACTGGGTAGCGTTTGAAAACGTTTTCCGTTGCAAGCTCAAGTCAGGTCCTATTAAGATCTCTCACTGCTACATCAAAAGAATCGTTTTCTTCCAACAAACCGTTGTTAGAGGCTGCAATTCAATCTCAGAATTTAATTCACATCACACTAGAACAGCGCTGTTTTACTACCAAATACTTTGTACACAACAACGTTAAACACGCAACGGAAAACAAGTAAGACCGTTGGCATAGAGCTATAACACCATTCAGTTACACTGCTGTGAGACCACCAGGCCTTGATGATTTGCAGACAACAATGACAATATCATTCTGCTTAGCTGCATAAGAACGTGGGGCGCGAAAACATTTTGATTCACTCACGGTCTCAGCATGGGCCATACAACAATCTCCTTGATAACATTCTTAGCAAATTCAAGTCCTGCAATATCATCCCAAGACAATGGTGGGCCGTGATCCATGATCTGAAAACAAAACATGAAAAACAACAAATCAAATTGATTCATGAAAACCAACCTGATCGATATGTTTTTTTTTTCTGTCTTCTCATCTTATTGTAGGCTATAAAAAATTCCCTATAAAAGCTGACGTTCTACCTGATCGCAAGTTAGGCGGTGAAGCCATCAGACTCTTTGGTAATCAGCATTGTAAAGCATACTTTAAATAAAACTGTGGGAAACAACAAACACGTGCAGAAAACACAACTTTCTGTATGTGCAAGGGCACTTCGATCCGGCGATTCCAATATGTGTACAACAGACCATAACTCCTCTTGTGATCTTACCTCGTTAGTGATAAGTTCTATCATTTTTGGCTCAATATTTTTCAGTCTTTCATCAACTTCTGGATCAGCGCCGGTAACTTTACCACTTTGATTCTTGCCACTGTGATTCGAATAACCAGCCATAGCAGTACCACTGGAAAAATTAAGAAGAGTATTTCACTTTAATTAAAAAATGTAAGAAGTGTAAGAAGGCATTAACTCAATTTGTTATCTACCTAGACTTTCATTCAACAGAACAAGCACTGTGATTGGTTGATTCTCGGTCACGTGCCCAAGATCAAATTCAAATGTATCCTGACCGGGATACAATTGCGCAGTTGTTACCCGCTCGCCGAATACAACAGCATATTTTTGCCATATGATTGTTTAAGGGAGAGTTTAAATATATAACAAAGCAGTTAATGTATGGTCCCTCGGGAAACTAGTTAGTTTTGTTTCCTCTCGAGTCCTTCTCGAGGAGGCTCTTCTCGAAGTCTTCTGTAAAAGAAAAGAAGGAGTATAAACAGGACCACAGCAAGGTGTAAATAAAAGCTTTATCACATTGTCTTCTCACTTGCCGAGTGCCTCGACCTTTCGTCAATTACTACTTGTGATAACTTACTAACCTCTGCAATTCATCATCATCATCTCGATTCAAAACTGGAGGGATGAATTGTCTGCTTGGACCTCGCCTGAAACAAAACACTGATGTCAATATCTACTGTTTAATGCGTGTAACATTTTGATACAATCTTCTTCATATGTGATCATATTTCATAAAATCTCTTGCAAAGTACAGGTTGCGGAAAGTAGTTTTCACTTGATCATTGGCCATTGTCACCATGCTCTTGGTCTATATGACCTGAACATTCATCCTCTTTGGTGATTTTGCTTGTTTGTTTTTTTTTTCATTCTCATCATTTTTTCATGGTGACCTGACAAATTTATACTCCAGAAGAATCAGCATTATGACCAGTGAGTAGTCGTTTAGATGCAGTAGCCTTTATAACTCCCAAGATGAAAGATCCTTACACAAATCATGTACCAGAATTTAGACTTATATCAAGATAACTTCTGATTCAAAGCTGTCTTCAACACTGTTGCAACAAATTTAAGGGCCAGCGGTTTATCTGATAATTAGGCTTCAGTCCCTTCGCGTCCGTATATATGTATCGAAATTTCCGCGCGAAAAGAACAGTAATGTTATGCAGTTTGACGTGCTATGATCGTTTCTTTGCTGTATCTCGTGTACTCCTTCTATCCAAAACGTCAGGTACGTTTTGTGTTGTCTTTTGCCGTTTAATGCTTGGCTTTGTGATCGTAATTATTCTTGTCGGCAGTTGGCTGTAGTGTAATTTAATCATGTTTCAGAAACCACTGGTTACGAATAAATCGTATGGTTCGTGTAACCGTTTTGAAATTTGCCGGTGCGTTCGCTGCAAACACCTTTTTCTAAATAAGAGATTTCCATTGTAACAAAGCTGCATTAGTTCAGTGATTGATTACGTGTAGAAAAAAAAATGACGAAAACTTGATCAATTATTTCCTAAACAAAAAGTTTTAAGAGCCAACAAACCTAGTTCCCAGTGTTTTTCTTGTACTTCCGTACATTGAGTTACTTATGCTCCCCTGTCTCGAAGATCCATCATGATGGGAGTTCTTTTTAGAATCCAGCACCTGACAGGAACAAGATCAATACTCGTTTTTTTTTCTTTACCCTAAAACTAGTTCCAATGTAATCTCTTCATCTGAGCCACTGTTATAAAAACAGATATCAGTGGGCTAAGACCTTGCCATAGTTTGACCGATGCAGACATATATCAGTTTTCCCAATAATCAAAGTTGTTATTTCATTTTAAAAAATGTTTTAGTTTCTCTGATAAAGGGGTTCTTGCACACCAGTTATGAGGCCAATGCTACTAGAGCTTATCATGATTTCAACAGCCTTAAACCTTTACATCCAAACAATAGTATTCATTTCCTCCACACTGTTTGCTTTAAATTTCACATGGTCCAGACAAGGAACATTGTTTTGGCAACTGTGAGCTTCTAAAACTGGTGATCATTTCCTTTATTCTCATGACCTTTATATATGATTAAAGGGTGATATTGTAAGGAGAATGTAGAAGCCAAACACTCTAAGGGAACTAGGAGTACTTGTACCACTCCTTTTTCTGATTGAGATGTTACTCTATCACAGTATTACCCATCCCTTAAAATATTTTGTCAGCCTTCCCCCCCCCCCTCCCACACTTCCCATTTGCCACTGTGTGGATGATGTAATTATGGATGGAAAAGCACTATGAGAGGTAAGTGTCTTAACCAAGAACACCACAAAATTACCCAAGTGCAGCTGGATCCACATCTACTTAGACTGCTGTCCAGTACTCCCACCATTGTACCACCTTTATAGGCTATAAAGGGGGAAAGTTTCTAAAGAAACTGTGGCGCTGTGTTAGTTGAGGCTAAAACAAGATAATTTGATTTTATCTTTTTATGGAACCATTCCATCAGGTTTACCAAAAAACAATTTAGCAATAAGAGAAATAGTTCAAACTTTTGGAAGAATATTCTCCACAGCCAGGTATTTCCAAGCTGGGTTACAATAACTCAGGGTTAACGTGAAATATGATTTCAGATTTGAAAGCTTTAAGAGGAAATTCAGTAGAATTTGTTTTGACCACAGTTTCATGATTGGATGCCCTAAAAGGAACAGAACAAAAATTATCTGAAAAAGGCTTTTGAGCAAAGGAGTAAAGGAACCTGGATTAAAGTTTAACCCTGACTTAGTGCTAATCTGACCTGAAACAACTGAGCTCACTTCTGTATTAAAGAGCAGCATTATAAGCCATTGAAATTTTGCCAGAAAATTGTGCATGGTTATGAGAGAGAATTTCTCCTTACAATATCAAAGCAACATCATGCTGACAAGTGATGAGAATAAAGAAGAATATCAATTGGGGGATTTTTAATTGACCCACTACTCAGTTCTCCAAAGTAACATTATAAGAACTGTGAAACAGACAGTTAGGAGAATTACTATCAAGATCTTGGGAATGAAAGGGTTAAGACTGTTCTGAAAGAAACATGTATACCCTGTAAACAATATATGAATTAAGCTAGGAACCTAATAAAACAAAGGTTGTATACCAAATAATTAATCATGTACAAAAAATGTGCCCAGTTAACTCATCTATAACAAGAATTGAAACAAAATTTTTGCTTTGTTCTGTCCAAACTACTGACTTGTGGTGAATGGTTGAACTTACCAATTTTTGTTTTGCAGTGATGAAATAGGAAGATGCTTTGCTTTCTTGCTCACCATCATCAGAATTGTGCTGGTTGTCTGAGGCATTTCTGGAATATTTTTTATCAGAACCCTGAGAAGGAAAATAAGAGCCTCAGTCAAAAGTAATCAGTTTGATTTGATTCATCATAAATGGTGTGGTTCTGGCCCAACTTGAAATTATATTAAAATAATAAATGTATAATCTACAACATCCTCAACAACTGCTTGGTAAAGGTGAAGGAGAAACTGGATCATTTACATGCCTTCTAGATAATTTACTGTGCTAAAAGACAGGCTCCAATTGTTTGAGGGGTGGCATCCACTGGATTAATCTCCAGCCAGTGGATAGTGCAGTTAAAATTCATCCACAGACAGTGATTTATCCATTGGATAGTTTTTCACCATTTGAACAACTGCCAAGGACCAGATAAAAAATCTCAAAATTAATACTGAGCCTGAAAGGAAAGCTGCTTATGGGAAGAAAAAGATAAGAGATAAACAAGACATTGATTCTGTAACTATTTCTAGCTTTATAGATGGTCATCAGCACATACTTGATAAAAATTAAAGTTACTGGTATGTGTAGCAGGGTGACTGTTATTTGTTGATGATGTTGCTAAATCTTTCATGCTGGATGCTCCATCTGGATACAACCTTTGTGTGGAATTTTGGGGACCATGAACTTGGTATATCCCATCACCCCCTAAATAGTGAAAAATCATGGATTTTCAGAGCAGTTTTGACTGAATGTTGCAAGAAATCTGAAGCTTCTCTGGTTTAGCCTCAAAACTCCACCTTACAAGAAAGATTAGTTCTGAAAAGTAACATGGAAATGTCAACCAAATCCAATTGCAACAGTTATTTTATGGTCCCAATGCTGTCCCTTTTTACATGAATTTGGACTGATTTACCTTTGACTCCCTGCAGCATAAATTTTACTTTCACTCTGATGGGTTGATGTTTTGACTTTGGTTTGGAATCAAGGTAACCCTTTCACTCCTAAGATCTGATTGTTAATTCTCTCCTCTAGCTGCTACATCTTTCCTTGTTAATTACTTATGAGAATTTGATGTTAACTGCCACGTGATATATAAGTTTAAGTATTCTTGTTACTTGTTTGCTGGATAATGTATCAATATTATGGGGAGAAGTTACATGTTAATCACTTCTGGGAGTTAACCCCATCAACTCCCAAGATCTGATAGTTAATTCTCCCTTCTAGCTGCTACACATTTTCTTGTAAATAAGTTATGAGAATTTGGTGTTACATCAAGATAACAACTTCAACCTGATACATTTGAGTATTCTCATTACTTGTTTGCTGGATAGTGAATGGATATTGAAGGGAGAAGTTACTTGTGAATCACTTGTGGGAGTTATAATTATATAAGAGTAAGAGCATGCTCATCTAAAGGAGTGTCAATTGACAACAGGTGCTTGTACTTCAAATCTGGTATAACATAGCTGATTATTCTAACCAGTGCAACTTATTGGATTTTTTTCCTAGGTGTCCATATATGAATAATGTTAACTCCACAAATAACAATAACAGAAATTAATGAATCAGTTTTTAAAATCTCAGAAGCTACTAACAGTGTATCATGACTACTTATTCATACATGGAGCTGTGGCCTTCCTTTTCATTCCACAGTGTCCTGTTAAACCATGTGGTAACTTATTTGAATCTTCTGTCCTCATTTCCTGAAAAAATACTTCAGTGAGTTAACCTGCCCAAAGAGTTTCCTGCCAAAGATGATCATTAAGGTGGCTCTACATGCAGTGCATCACTCATAAGATTTGTGTAATTCACTGGTTGATTATACCAATTTCTAATAAAGGACATTTTTATGTGCACTGCTACCTGAAAGACATATCGGAACACAACAAATTTGGTATATGATGTTTCAGCTCTGTTCCAGTTCTGCTCTGTAGATAATTTGTCTCAATCAAATGTTCCACTGTTACACTTATAAGTAACATTTGATGGAGGAGTCCCATTTTTTCAAAAACCTTGTAGTTTTCCATGGGCCTATTCAAAACATTTTATTTTCATCCATACTAAGAAAAATAAACTTCATCCTTCCCAAGATCTCCTTATTTTAAAAGTCTTCTTCCTGTCTGCCATACAGTTCTTACAAAGTTAGATTGGATAATTTGTTATTGGATCAACTAGTAATCCCCAAATTAATATCACCATTTGCCTGCTTGATGGTGTATTGAATCAGACATTGTAAGAACTTCTGTCTTAGTTGCACATGGGAGATAAAGGGTCTATTGAATGTTTTAAAATATTTTGGGAAGTTCATGAAGCAAATATACATAAACCCTTGCAAGAGGCTACGTCCCTAGATGAAATTGCTTGGAACAAAAATTATAATGGGGTAAAAAAAAAAAAACCTGCCGCACACACCTTCCTACCAGAGTCTTCACATATTGACATAACTCTTTGGCTTTCCATCCCAGTATTTTTTGATGAGAAAACTTCACTTGAAAAATCTTGTGCACTGGTTTTTACTCTGTTTGCCTGCAGGCTCTTACTGAGACTTGGTGCACTAGCTGAGGGGCGATTCAAGTTAATCTTGTGCAGTTGATCATCATGTGATGATGAATAAGTACAAGTAGCACCAGATGCTTCCACTGGCTCCTCATCCAAAAGTTCTCTTTTAGTGTCCTGTTATCAAATGAGTCCTCATATCATTTGTGAAAATAAATAATGATATTACCATGGACCAAGTGGAGTTCAATTTGGTCTGTCATCATTCAAGTGATCACGAGGGTCTGATTTGTTAGTCACTTGTATTATTACAGACAGACTATTGGACAACACAAAGTCAGTGTACCAGTTAATCATAACCTTTACAATTTCCCAAAAAACAATTACATCTAGAACAACTATCTCCTGTGGAGACAATGTCTTGAGTTAAAATTCCTCCATTTTGGAAATTTCCCAGTTTTTCTTAGGATAAGTGATTGTTGCTATGGTTATGGTGATCAATTCTGTGTAGTAGATTTTGCTGAGTGGACTGAGTATGATTGGCTGCTTCAACTGTCTGATTACAGGGGTCCAGTTACAACCAACCGTCTGATTACATTTTCCGCTTACAACTGTACAGATTAATTAGTGAAAAATGAAGCTGCTAATGCACCAATTGCCTTTGAGGAAATTGTAATGGTTTTGACAAAAGTAAGCATGTGACTGTGCTTGAGGGATGAAAAACATTTATGCAAATCATTAATCTTGATTCATTATGTTGTACATTATAAAAAATTCCATATGTATAAATTGTGAAGTAACAATCCAAATTATGATGGGGATGTATTCATGGCCGCAAAGATCCCATAAATCATTTTACAATGCCTTATTGGACCTCACCCACAGCTCCACCCATAAACAGTGCTTGTGTCACCTAGAGGGTTTTCCTTTTTGGAAAGCAACTGGTGAGGTTTGTCATCTATGAATTTTTTTGGCACAGACAGTCTAGTCATAGCCAAAATGTCCTTGTTTGCAAACTACCAGATATAGATTGCTTACATAACCTGTTAATATAAAATTCATATGAAAAGGAAAAATTCTGCACACAGATTTCTCTGTGTCTAAATTGTTGTAATAGATAAGATGATTGTGGGTAGCAAGGACATTAATGTCATTCTCATGAATTTTTCTATCTCAGAAGAACAGGTTGTGAGTACTTAGAACACAGGGGTAACTAGGCATTTCAGTGGAAATTCTACTCTAACCCTTGGGGGAGGTGAAGGCTCAGAGGGAGAAAAAGAGTATTTCTGCATAATAACTGATGCTATTCACCACGCCTACCATGAGAGATTTGTAAATAGGCAGCTTTTTCAAACAATCCAGAGATAAACTTGAGCTCCAATCCTGACTCTCTACAAAAAATAATTATCATATCATTACAGATGGCAATTAAAACAGGATGCATATGCCTTAGAAATCTAGGGTACCCAGCTGAGTATAATTTGTGTGCGAAAGTGAAATCAGTGAAAAGTAGACATGATCAGGACATGTCAGACCAAAATTCATCTTCAAAGTAGTTCTGGCAACAGCTTCAAAACATGTGTACTTGCTTAAGAACTTTCTGATAAATACATTCAAAAACAATATAACATTAAAAAGAAACTTTCCACCAGTCAAGTGTACACATTTGCTATCTCACTGCAATCTACTTAACTGTCTTTGTAACACAGTGTTGTTAAAAACTTACCATTACGATGGCTAGAAGCAAGAGTTAACACAGCTTCAGCAAAATTGTTCAAGCCTAAGAAAGGAAACTGACTGTCAAAATATAATTTGAATCAGACCATTTAAGCAAAGCATCTGTCTTATGAACTTGAAGCATTATGGTCCAATGAGAAAAGGTGTTGAATTTCATACAAAAATTCATGATTCAACTTTCTGAAAAGGATATAATTTTGTGCACATCAATGAATAAGTTATTTTACAAAGTAAATGATGGAGCTGAAGGGCTGGATGCCATGCTCAGAATACTTGCCTCATACCAAACTACTAAAAGGTAAAGTGTGTCGGAAGCCAAGTGGCCCATTCTGCTTATCTCAGTTTCCATAAGATAATATTAATATCAGTATGCATATTCTCCATACTATTCTTTATACATTTCCTAAAGTGCTGACAAGGAGAATTTCTTTACTGATCAAAAGCTTCTTTTGTTGATGACCTGAATGTGTGATTCAGTGGTAATATTGCAAAGAGAATTTAGATACCAGTCACTCCTAGAGGGAGTTAAAGCATTAATACAAATTCTTAGGAGTATTATTACTACTTCCCCCTTAGATTGGATGCCAATCCATCACAAGATTACCCCTCAGCATTTGATCTGGCTTCCAGAACAAGTTACCCATCTGGACTCCTGGATTGAGGGTGATACTGTGACAGAAAAGTGTTTTGCCCAAAGAACACAAAACAATGACCCAGCCAGGCATCAAACCTACATCTCTTAACCCAGAGCCCAGCACTAACCACTATGTCATTACTTCTCCCACTGCCTCCTCCCAAACTTAGGTTCAATTTCCCCATCTCAGCCCAGGGTCAATTTTGATTTTCTTTACATCTCCTCCATGTTACAGCAACATAAAATATTCACTCCAAATTCTAATTCTACCCGGAAGCATTGAATTGGAGCTGTCATTTGGTTGTCTTATTGTAAAATTCATTTTATCAACCACCATTAAGGTTATCATTAATTATTATAAACTAAATTGACAATAGTTGTTCAGTTATACCTAATATATTATCACTATCTCTAGCCATTCTGTTTACATAAACATAATTTTGTTAGTATAACAAAAAGATAGGTTTCCCCCTGGATATCTCAAAGCTCAGTACCATTAATCCAAAGAGGATGGAGACAACTCCACAGGCACAAGCTTTCATATGACAAGAGGACTTTGGCCAAGTAGTTTGCTACACCAGATTTGGAATCAAGAGGTACAAGATGTTTATTCCCCTCTGTACAACTCAATTGGACTTGGTTGTTAGAATAAGTTCAAAGTGTCCTCTGCAGTGCTTTGCAAATAGATAAACAGTTTTCTCCCCTCAGTTTGAATTTTTGAGAGTTTACATTATAGTTACCCTACTTGTGTGTGTATTTAGAGTGATCTAATAGGCACATTAGGTGATTAAGACACTTACAATAACGACAAGAATTATTACAATATCTTTTGGTACCTTTGTCAGGGTTTTGGTTGTCTACAATTTGAGAGTAATTCCCTGCAAACTTCTCTAACATCCTTGTGTAAAGTTGGTATGATACTTTTTTACTACAAATAAAACAAAAATCAGTCAACCATTTTGTTCAGAAAAATTCAAGATCAGAGACTTACATCTAAACTTAGCAAAGAGAGGGTAGTTAAAAGGTTTGAAAAATTAGTAGATTCAGCCTTGAAACGCACCTGTATAAAGGAATTAAATTAATTTTAAATAAGCCAAAGATCATGGGTCTGCAGAATATTTTAGCTCAAATCTTAGACCCTGTCTGTTCAGAAGTTCAAATATTGCTTAGTTTTCCGTCAGACTTGGTCACACAATTATCAGGACTACAATCAAATGAACTGATCATTAAGGGAAAGAAGCTAGGAGTACGGTTCACTTTTTCACTTTAAAGAGATTTAAGTTTGGTGTAATTAAAAGTGGTAGCCAACCTCCTCCGAAAAGTTTGAAGTTGAACCAGCAATCTCCGCCAGGCGTCCGCTCTGGAAGAAGCATCATTTGACGAATCTGTATTGAAATGTACTCTCTGCCACAAGTTTAGGGCACGAGAATCGTCGTATGAATAGCTCATCTTTAAAGAAACAAGCACATTATCGGCAAAGAAGAAAGCAAAGAGACCAAAATCACTAAAACATTCTCTCTGATGGATACTTGCTTCGCGGAAGAAAGTCGCGAGAAAACTGGGGTAAGAGAAGTACGGATGGCGCGAAAAGAAACATAGGTCTGCAATCGTCCACATTGCCCTAAATGGCCGATTCGCAAAACGTCAGAAAAATATTTTAATGTTTTTGTCTGTTTCCTTATTTGACGATTGAAAACTTGACAAGATTTCCATGGTACAAAAAGACGCAAAGCTTTAATTCCTCATATAGCAACGTGTCATATGAATACCATTCTGAAATACCATTCGTCGAACAACAAGCGAGAAGGAAGCGCGCGCTCAAGCCCTCTTTATTACGCAATAGAGTCATACAACTGTTTTCCTTCGTCCTTTGATTTCAGTTTCAACGTCTCATTTTCAATGAACGTTTCTTTAGCAACTTCGCAATGAACTGGATTTCGAAGAAGTTAAGAGCAGGTGTTCAAGAGATCAGAGAGCGAACAGGCAATGGCGGTGAATGATTCCAGGGGCTTTGCCAGATTTTCGACTTGCTGCAGGCCTATAGCCAAAGAAAGTTAAATTTTTGTTTCAAAATTTATAAGAGTTACATCGTTTAAGTCAAACGGCGGGGAAAAATGGTAGGCCTGGGCCTACAGGTCTATAGACTGGCTACGCCCGCGGATTCTAATATGAGAAAAAATAGTTTTGATAGTGCTTTTAGTTTACTGTATCAAAACTTGCGTCTTAATTAACTATTTACCGAAGTGAAGGTGGCTAGTGATGGATATCTACCGAGCTGTGAAGCAGTGGGGTAAATATTGACAGTTAGCCACAGGTACTGAGATTTATCAGAACCATTACAATTTCTTCAAATGTGATTGGTGCATTGGCTGCTTTATTTATTACTAATTATTGTGTACTGTTGTAATCAGACAGTGTAATCAGACAATTTGCTTAAATTGGACACCTGTAATCGGACAGTTGAAGCAGCCAATCAGACTAAGTACACTCAGCTAAATCCACCAATCATAGAATTGATCATTATGACCATAGCAGTAACCACTTATCCTAAAAAAAAGGGGGAAAAATGGGGAATTTAAAAAATGGAGGAATTTTAATTTAGACATTGTCTCTACCAGAGATGTTTGTTTAAGATTTTTTTTCTGAAATAGTAACGGTTATGATTAATTGGTAACAGGACTTCGTGTCGTCCAATATTATCTGAAATCATACTCGTGATTAACAAACCCGATTCTCGCTTCACTACCGTCTGAATTTGTTATTCACTTGTATGACTCAGACGGAATTAGACTTGACGTAGTAAAATTACCATTATGAATGGGTGCTTTAAGTTATACGTAAACAGTGAGATTATATAGCACAAAAAGATAGTCTTAGCTCATTTATTCCCGCAACAACTACAATATTTCAGGCGCAAATCCCGCGTGTTCACAATCATTCACCGACACTAAAATATTTGTGACTCGTAAATTTCTTTTTTTAATTCGTAAAAACCTTAAGATTTCGATTTTTTCCTGAGTAAATTGTGCGTGATACATGACTGGCCAAATCATGTATCGAAGTTCTCCACCAGTGCACTCAACTGTACAGCAACGAACCAACTTCTCTATGGAAATATCATTAAACAATCATAATTTACAAGCTATCCAGATGATACCCTAAAATTTGAAAATGCACAGCTTAGTTTTCCCTTGAGATCAAATATTAAGGAGTTCATAGAGTTACTTTCAAAGCAAATCTAAGACAATATTCTATATGAATTTAGTCAAAAAACATGCTTCGTATTTTTGCAGTCACTCAGGCAGAAGATATAGGAGCATTAGTGGATGAAAATTTATTCGAAAGAGACATTCTGCTTGCCACGAAGAAGCTCGCTTCTTCATCCAACATTTCCGAAAGAACACAAGGTGAAAATCCCAGCCTCTTTTCTTCCAGTTACATTTGTATGTGCGAGGTTTCTAGGCTGTTTGTTTGTTTGCTTGTTATTTATCGCGGTTAGTCTAAGATTACCATACTTTTACTTCTTAGACCAAGTAGAGCAATCATTTTAAGAAGAAAGAGATCAACAAATCACTAATTAAATCAGTGTAGTGGACTATGGCAGATTTAAGGGTGGGTGGGGTGGCTCGGGAGGGTGTGGTCGCAAAATTGCAGCGACGCATGTTCATTACCATGTAAGTGTAGCCTGGCGATTTTTTGGTCCAGAAGAGTAACATTTTTGCGTAAGAAATTTGAACATTTGAAGACACAGATTTGGCTTTAATAGGTTGAAAATCGTATTTCTCGCTAAAGCTCAAGAAACTTAGTTGGCTCTGGAAAAATTCAAACTTAACCTAGGGAGCATTCTCCCTATGCTGTTTTCTGGTAACTGGCTAGAACTCTCGTTTGAACCCCTTACATAAAAATCCTTGGTCAGCCCGTTAGAGGTTATTTCCACATTATTAAGTGCGTCGTGAAAATTGCACATAAAAAACAGAAGTGCCGTGCTAGGGAGAAGGTAATAATAATAATAATAATAATAATAATAATAATAATAATTTATTGACAATATTTCTACATGGTAGCTCTACATCCGTCATACTGACTAAAAACTAACGACTTACCTAATTGAACTAGCGTGAGCGTGATCTAAGTTCTTTGTTTTATTTACAGCCGTTAAAGACCTGGGACATTTGTCTTGGTCAGGTAAGTTCAGTTATTATCTAAGTGATTTCTGTTTATCATTAAAATTCCACAGGTTCCAAGCTACGTCAAAAGAAATAAAAACAAAAAGAATAAAACGTAAAGCAAAACTTTTACAAAATTTGCAACCCCTGGTCAAATCAGAAAATCTTTATGCGAGTTACTGAAATGTCACCTTTTGTTTTCCTTTCTTTTTGCCCTTTCCAAATCACTCGGGTATCCATTTACGAGGGAGCGGTCATTATTTGTCTCCTGAGGAGATGGGTCGGACTTATCCCCGCTAAGGCTCTGTGAAATTCTTATGTTTTCCCCCTCATTGGCAGTTAGTTAACAGTCAATGTTCTAGAGCCCCCCCCCCCACCCTCTTTATACTCCATTGGTGACGAGTGTCCCCCCTCCGTTTTCCCTAAAAATCATGGGATCCCCCAAATCCCCCCCCCCCCCACCCATCCACCACGATAATAAATGACTGGTTCCTTTATATTATGGCCTTACTCTGTTTTCTGCAGAAATTTCACCCATATTAATCAACAAAATTTGGTTTCCTTTCACTGCAAGTTGGCTTAGTTTTAGAAGAATACAAAACAATTATAAAATGAAGAAAGATAAACCATCAGCGCTCACAAATTGTTTAATATCTGTTCTTCAGGAGGTTCGTCCGCGGCTGCGTTTTCCGGAAACCAATTCGTCAATTTACTCAGTCTGTTAAATAATCCAAACGAGCCTGCTGCCCTGAAAATGGTAAGAAATTTCGCTTAAATCATGATCAAATAGTCCTTAATTATCTCATTCCTCAGAGGCGAAGCGAATTTTGAATGGTATATTGTTTTCATCAAATCTCAGCTCTACACGCGGTAAATATAGGACGTGATTTTTTCTTTTTTATCATATCATCATTCTCATCAGTAATTCGCTTCTTTTATTGATGAGGTTTCTTTTATTATCATCGATCCTAAAGTCTCATGGTACAAAAGCCAAGTATTAAACAAGGTGAAAGAAAATTTAAAATTTTTAAGTGCACATTCCTTAACTCTGGTAAAACCTAAATTTCGTTTACTTTCGACACATAAACCTATAAAACAAGTTTTGTCTACGATGACCTCGTCAGTCAGAACAATTCATAAAATGTAATTGTCAATTTTAGCTCACGGTTCATGCAATAGGTGAAATATGTTGTGCAAACAAAGAAAATCAGGATAAAGCAAGGTACGTCATTCATTTTATGGTGTAAAAAGAAGTGGCTGAGGTTAAGCCGATCTCTGTTTGAATCAACGGATCGAGTCGTCATTATTAAATTTCCGGCTATACTTAACCTCTCCGTTTATTCCTACTGCTATTTTTTTGGCTTGAGTTCCAATGACCCTTACATTCTACTGAATCATCTCACTGTAGATAAAGCTGAGAGAAAAAGGCATAGCATAAAAGAATTAAATAAAGTAATGATTCTCACAGGTGGAATGCATTTTAAACAATTGCAGCTTAAATGAGCTTAAAAAAATTCAGGCTTTTGCTTCTAAAGTTTCTCAACTAGTGTCCAGGAGGCACGGGTTTAAATCCCGTCAAAGCAAATGACTAAATTGAAGTCCACCTGTGAAAGTCATTTCGTTATTTCATTTTCATTTCCACGCCAAATGAAATTTATTTTATACAAACTTGTGATATGAGGATAAATGTGCAAAGAAATAAGAAAGTTTGTGAATTTTGAGCTCAGTCGTTTAGGTAATAGAGATATTACTCGTTTTGTCTCGGGAGAAGGAAAAAGTATAGGAACGGAACGCGAAATCGAATGGTCTGCGGTTCTATTCCTATTGCAAGCTTACGAGAAAACTAATATATCTTTTTGTATTAGAGTTGATGCAAATCATTAGTCGTGGTATGCACTTCAAAAAATAAATATGTTTTGATATTTAAGAGGAACCTATTTATAGAGCATATTTAAACCAATGCAATGCGTTATTGTGATAACCTTTTGATTTCAGAATGTATGGTCTTGTTGAGAAACTTACTGAGTTTCTGAGCACCACAGACAGTGATCCAGACTTTTCTGCTCTGGTAAGGCGAACTATTAACCTTTGCAGTTGAGTGCTGAAAGTTATCTGTTTTCGCGTTAGTTTCCCCTTACCACACACTGTGATTGCTAGAGAAATCTTGTCTCTTACCCATAAAGAAAAAAAGATTCATTAAGTCGCATTCCGTTTAAGTTTTTTTCTTGTTAAGCCAATCGCGACTTGGTCTTGCGTGTTTTTTCGCGTCAATATTTCATCTCCGCTTCACCAAAATTTATCTGCAAAGCATGATGAGAAATAATTCTGCTTAGAACTAACCCTGCTCTCTCTTGTCTTTTTGTGATATTTCCTTGTTCTAATTGGTTATCGTGGTTACTTAATTCTATAGACACTCGATCGTTCAGAGAATTATCTGAAATCGTGCATCGGATAAGCTTCTATCAGTAACTGTCGAACAAAATCGTAGGAGTACCAGGTGAACGTCTCGGGTAGCACCTTGTACTTTTGGGTGATTCACAACTCTCTTGGAGGGCAAATGTAACGGTGGCGGCTCAGGGAATATAGGAATCCTCTACACCAATCATAAAACAACCCGCATATGTAAAGGCCAGTATAGTGAGGCCTTTGGAGACGTGCTGGTTGCCGGACGTTTTTTTTTTTTTTTTTATAGAAAATTCTCCTTCAAGCTCAGCCAAACCATAAAATGAACCACGGACTCGCCATCTTTTTAACGCCAACTGTGCATGTTCTCACACCCTAATATATCACAACTAACCTGTCTGAATGATATCTCAAAACAGTGGAGTTGTGGTATATTGTATTTTATTGTTTTTTTAGAGGGCACGGTAACGAATCCTGCAATCTGATTGGTTCTTTACCCGGTCAGTATTTTCCTATCTCTGCCCACGGGCCACGGTAACGCTTTCGTGAGTCGCCGTGTACATCTCAACTTTCGTTGCCATTTTTCATAAATATACCTCGTTTTGCCCGCTGGGCAGTATTTTTAAGCAAACACATCGGTCACTACCTCAAGCCGACTTATGAATCCTCTCTTTCTCTCTCTCAAATCAATTTAGTTGACAAAAAAAATATTGGTTTCAGAATGAATTTGTATAGGCAATGGTGTCATTACGTCGGTTGACAAGCGGCCTAAAAACCGTCTGCAATTGATTTTAATCATTCACAAAAAGTACTTAGAAAGTTAAAACGTGAGGTATTTGGTTACAGGTAAACTGAACAATGGAACTTTCATTCATTTAATGTCTGAATTTTCACAAACAATTTGTTCGTAGTAAAAGAGCGAGCGAAGTTTTAATTTCAGTTCGACAATAAATATACGCTCCTGGTGAGTCTTTCAAAGTCCGTTCAATTTGGACATTTGGACCATAAATTGCACAACAGAAACTGAAGGAATTTATTGAGAAAAGGCCGCATTAAATCCCCTTGTGTCTCGTTGGAGTGTGCCGTTCGAATTCAGTTTTTGTGGAGGAAAGACCAGATTTACACACGCCGTTGCAGCAAACAAACGAGCAAACTCTCACAACTTCAAAATAAAAAAATTGAATTTACTCACAATTACTTTCCTCGCCGTTTACTTAATGAACAGAGGTAAATCTTCGTACATGAATGAATCGTCGATGAGAGTGAATAATACTTTCCGTTAGATCATTGATTGTTTTTGAAGAAAACATTGTCGTGACAGTCCTTGCCAAACTAGTTCCGTTGTTTTTCAAATCTTCTTGCGCTTTTTTTTTCTTACGCGCTCTCTAATTGACAGGTGTCAGATTGTGGCAGATACTTGTAAAAATAATGTTTCAAAGTTTGTTTGGAAGCCTTTTAAATCATCTTTATCGTTACGGAAATGAAAATGTTTCGCTGAGGCATCTCTCTTTAATTTGCATCACCGCTATTTTAACTACCATTTACTCACTCAAAAATAGTTCAGTTTATGGAAGATCTTGCCGTATTTACGTCCATAAATCATTAGGGTTCTTTTGGAAAGAATTTCGTCAAGTTTAAAAAACAATAAATATGTTATTTACCGGCTAAGGGTCGGTCCGTATGGTGAAAAACTGTGACCTCGGTCTTGAAAATGCTGCCCTCGGCCTACGGCCTCGGGCAGTATTTTCAAGACCTCGGTCACAGTTTTTCACCATACGGACCTCCCAGCCGGCAAATAACATATATTTACGTGACAGTGTAACTTTTATATTCTAGAGACGTTCTACGGCTGCTTGCCTGCTGACCCTCGTGTGTGAAAATCTGGAGAATCAGAAGGCTCTCCTTCGCACAGACAAGCTACAAGTAAGTGACTCGACAAACAATTGATCTCAATAGAACGCAATTTGCAATGTCTTGCAAACTAAAAGTTGTGGTTTCTTTATTAAGAATTAACGCAATTTAACTATGGCGATTCCTGATTTTCCAATATTTTTTTCTATTCCCATATGATTGGCAACTTAATTTTTTAATTTCAAAAAGGAAATTGATGGAACATGCATTATGCATGTTAGTCACCCATGCCATTTTGTAACGTCATACTATATCTCTGCGCTAAAAATAACAATTGGTTCATCTGTTAGCGTGCGTTCATCGAGATATGAAGCACGCGGGAAGTTTGGAGAGCACTAAAGATGCGTAAGAGTTGCTCGAGCCGCAGCCGAGAGCAACTCTAACTTCTTGAGTGCTCTCCAAACTTCAGTTGTTTCACAACATTTTCAACCTGAAGGAAAATTTTTTTCTCGAGGGATTTGTTTGCTGACATCATGAGCGTGCACAATAGGAATATGAAGCACGCTCGCGCAATTGAATTTGATTAGACAAAGTTACTAGCTATGTTATAATGAATACCGTAAACTCCCGCTTATAAGCACCCCCTCCTACATTTACAAGTCACCCTCGATTATTACCCCCCCTCCGTTTATATGCCCACCTCAATAAAAACCCCTAACGAGGTTGTATACGCTCATGGGTTTATGAGCGGTAGCTTACGGTTCGAGATTCGAAACGAGGTAAAAACTGACTCATTCCCAGTCCCCACAGTGGGGGCAGTTCACAAAGTCGCCATGGGAACGAGTGGAAAGAAAATAAAGGGACGCGAAACGCGACTGAAAATTACTTTTTAAGACTTAAAAATCTTCCTCTTCTCAGATATTTGGCCTTAGATTATGTGCGTTCAAAAGGAACCCTATCCTATTTCCTCATCCCATAATTCTATTTTCCTTCACTGTTTTCCGTACTGTGCGGAAATGAAGACAACTACGGACGAATCTCACGTGACATTTCGTCTACCGAAGCGAGTTCCTCAAATTTGGCTCAGTAAGACTGCACTGTGTCGTGTTTTATATAGGACCTCTTGACCTCTGTCTCGATGGAAAACTGGACAGCATGGGAAGAAAATGAAGCTGCACAACTGATCACGTTTCTTGGACTTGATCAAAGGGGTGAGCGAATATTTACTTTCTTAAAATTAACTGATTCCCTTATAAGGCTCTGCAGTAGCCTTGTGATCCCACATAGAGTCCGTCTTATAATCTGTTGGCGACGACTAATCCCCCTTCCCTCCCCGAAAATCATCTGATCCCCAAAATCCTCTCCTCCCCCCGCCCGCCCGCCCCAGTCGATTTAAAAATAACTGGTCCCTGAAATAGACACTCCAGCTTGGCAACCGCTTGAACGCTTTTTTAGGACCAAACCCCACAAACCGGAGAACTATTTATCCAGTAAAACCAGCTTGGTAACCATGGTACTAGCGATAGCGCAAGATAATTTGGGATCGAATGATTTGATTCCGTCACTCAGTGATAATATAAAGAGATATGCCTTGGGAAAGAGACCTCTTGAATGAATGATACAGCATGGGCAAGGATTCTTTTTATAATATCTAGAGGAAGAAAAATTAGCCCGAGTGGAAATGAAAAAGGCAACAACACTTTTTGGCAATTTTTTTTCTCTGACTCTTCTTTTCATAACTTTCCTTCAAAAAAGGTTTTTCAGATGACTTTCATAGCAACAACAGGTCAAAAAGACAAGTTTGCTCGTTTACTGAAATGATTTTTTTCTGAAGCGACCCACTGATAAAAAGTGTCAGTATGTATGAAATAAAGACTTTATACCAATGAAGTGCTCACGAACGATTTTTACTCTCTTGTTGTGATGCATCAAAAAACTTACTCGTTCGGTGCGCTAAATCATTCGTTTTTTCGATAAATCGCAGCTCGTGAATAAAAATCGTTCGCGTGCACTTTCCATGGAACTGATCTCTATGTATTTAGGAATTTAGGGGCAACTGGGATCGCAAAGTTCTTATAGTAATCGCCTTTGACCGCAGTGGCCGGGGTTCAATTCTCGGACCTGACGCTACGTGAGGGTTAAGCTTTCGCGCCTACCTATCAAGTTTTGAAAAATAAAATAAAAAAAAACAGAACGCGCTTAAAGGAACTCTGCAATAATGAGATAGAAATAACTGCAAGTGACCTAACGGAAAATTGACTATTTCTCTGTACTGATTCCGTTTAAGTTGAAGCTTAAAATGTTATGAAATTGGCAACACAAGCAGGTTTTCCTTGTATCCCTATTTAAGGGAGGGTGTTTGTTTTACATTTTGGTCTGGGGGTGGGAGCCTTTTCGAGGCAATGCGATTTTACTCATATAATTTTCTATTTTTTTCCATATTTGCCAGATGATGCACGTTCTCGATGGGCAAAGATGAAAGCATTTGGCGGAAATCTACAAAGAGGGACACAAAGAAAAAGTTCTGTTTTTGGCGTCTGAGAACTCTACCTTGAATAAGAAAAAAATTATACTGGCAACACATCACTATGGATAAAATAATTTTAATATGCCCTGAAGATATTTACATGGCATGACTTTCACGTTTTGTTCTACTTGATGTGGAATATATGAGGGTCATGACCCGATTTATACAGGAAACTCGCACGACAAAAGCGCAATTTTCATTTCCTCCTTGAAACACACTTTACCTAAAATCATAAAATGTAACACATGTGTGAGAAAAGCCTCTCGTTACATAATTGATGAATAAACAAACAGACAACTTAAACAAATTTGATTTACGTAAAATAATGTAACATGATGGTTCTGATAAAATTGAATCCACCTCTAGGGCAACGGTTTGATAAAACATAACTCTATATACTACTTAAATTGTCATTGGCAATGTGGTAGCAAATAAGATCGCAGTTTCTTTGAAAGAACCTCTCGTTAAAACGGTTAAAGCCTGTTGTTAATTAGCTAACTGAAAAATTCATACCGTAAAACGTATAAAAATAGAGAAAGTTGATAGAACTTAAATCTGGAACTAGCTCGTTATGTTCAATTTCTTAAGAAAGAATGTTTGCAGTCAAATATTTACAGCATGTTTACGTACGATCAAAGTTGTTCTCAGATTTGTCCACCCAACTTGCTTGCGAGTGGATATGAATAACGCTATGCGTGTAAACATAAACTTTAGAACTGATTTAATCATAGTCTCTCTCGGAAAAGCGGTGCCGCGAACGTAAATATCATCATGGAACACGGTGGTCAATTACTACTTTCGTGAGCGCAGTGACCTGGTTTGTGGTGGCTCGACATCTCGCGCTCGCGTACTTGATCGTTTCCTTTTCGCCTCTGGAACGGCAGGTTCAGCAACCTCCTCTTCACCGAGCTGCCTTTTTCTCCCTCGAGTTGAACGCACGGGTAGCTGTGGTTCAACTGTTGGTTTTATTTTCGCTGGGTTTGCGCTCCTTGATGACCGTGTTGTTCTGGGCTCTTCCAATGCTTTTCCTTTGGGCTCTCGCTTACCCCGGACATTTTTCACGGAACTCTTTGACTGGAAATTTTCCACCTCCTGAAGTGAGGCAGCAGTGCTCTCAGGAACAATGCTCTCAACCGGATTTCCGCGAGTGCGTCTTGTGGATCTCTGCTTTGAAGACGCCTCCTTCTCTTCCGACTGTGTCTCTTCGTCTGCTTTAGCGACGCTCTCTTTCTTAGTTCGCTTTGCTTGACTGCTTTGGGCCAGCTTGTCTTCGTTAACAGTATTATTCTTGTCGGCTGTTCTTCTCGAACGAGTTCTCCTTACTTTTGTCGCTTCTGCGTCATTTTGTTGGACCTTTCCATTTCGAACACTCTCTTCCTCAGACATAACTGAGGCAGATTCTTCGGTGGTCCTGGCTTTGCGTCGAGAGCGCGTGGTTGTGGAATTGTTGATAGTTTCGTCGGCAGCATCACCAATCACAACTTTACCTTCAACCTCTGCAACTTCAGCTCTTCGGTTGCGACCGCTTCTTGTCGTTCTTGGCAGTTTAACGTTTTGTGAAGGTGCTTCTTTAAGTTGAGAGCTACGCGTTGCTCGACCTTTATCACCACTCTTTCCAGTCTCAACATCAGCCTTCTGTACATCTACACTACTGCTGCCGCTGTCTTCCTCGACTTTCGCTCGTGTCCTTCTCTTTGTAGCAACACGCTTTTCAGCGACTTCACCTCCACTGCACTCTTCAGAGGAGGAATCTACTCTGGCTTTAGCACGGATCCCACGACGAGAACATCGCGAAGGCTCCGTTTGCTGCGCTTTGAAATCGGTTGTTTCCTCCGCTCCTCCCCTGGTAAAGGCTTTCTCTGTTGCTTCGGGCTCAACCAATGTAGGGGAGGCGGCGACCTCGACCGTCTGATCAGTCGCAGGCAAAGGAGAAAGAACTTCAATAATTGGATCTAGTTGCGTGCGCTTAAATTCTAACGGTTTCGGCGTGCTTGGTAGGCTTGCTGCCGAACTCTTTTTACTTCTCGTCGTTGTCTTTCTTTGCACGACTTTCAGATTGGAGGGAGATTTTTTGCTTTCACTGCTTTGTTTTGCAGCTGCACGAGTAGTGCGCCCTCTTTTAGGCACTGGTTCAGGCAGTTTTTCGAGTGGCTTACGCTTGGCTCGGGTCACTCTTTGTACAGTTTCGGAGCTAACGTCCTCTGATGCTTCAGCTGTCTTTTCTTCGGATTCTGGAAAAATTAAGTTGATAGCCCGTACATCCTGCTCCTTATCACATTCACCCTGGACAACGGATTGGACTGTGTCTTGGAAGGAATCCTCGACAGGCAGCAAAAATAAATCTGATATGAAGTGTTCTTCAAGGTCAACAGCTCTCTTAGAATCTTTAGGTGTCTGCATCAGCGCCCTGAGCCCAACAAAGTTCGGACTGGCCACAGCTTTCTCAGTTCGCATCATTTTCCTAATACCGTCAAACTTTGGGCTCTCTACAGCGGCCCCTTCACCCATATCACCTGGTGTTCTCAGCAACCTGGCAACTCCTTGTAACCCTTCACTTTTGCGTGAGTAACGTTTGGGTTCCGGCTTGGGAGATGCAAAAACGCTGGGAGCAAAGAAATCTTCGACATTCTCCACGGCATTTTTCTCTTTCGGTACCTTCATCAGTCGGGCGAGGCCTTGCAGACCTAAACTTTTTCGGTCACTGGTACTGGGTTTTTTAACGTTGACGGCTGAAACTGCCTTTACTTGATCTGAGGAACGAATAGATGGGGTTTTGGTTGGAGCTATTGGCTTAATAACCTCCATTTTAATGTCTGGAGACTCGCTAGAGAAGACAGACGTTTGCTGCATGGCAGAACGAAGAGATGGCGTACGAGAAGGCTGCAGCGGAGTCACAACTTCCACTGTAACAGCATCTTTGGCTAAACTTCGCAGAGATGGTGTCTTCTGTGTCATTAATGCTTCTTTCATTTCCAGCAACACCTCTGGCGTTACAGCACTCTTGATAGTTTGCGCATTTCTTGACCTTAGTGACGGGGTGTGAGAGCTGTGTATGGGGGTTACTATCTGAACAAACTCCGTATCTTCTCCAAAACTTCTCAAAGAAGGCGTCTTTGATAGTTTCAAGGATTCTGTCAAGTTTAAATCTTGCTCTTCAGGACTTGAAGTGAGCTCGTCTTCTGTGGTGGTGCGCGGTGTGGCCACGGAGATAGATGGTGGTGTTGCAAACATTTCAGGCACTCCTTCGAAATCTTCGACAGCCATTCCACGTTTTCGTGGAGCTTTCGTCGCTTTGGCAAGACTCGACAACCAGTTGCTTCCTTTTTGTTGTTTGGATGTGTCCTTACTGATGTCAACCATCGGTGGGGTAGCAAACATTTCTACCAGGCCTTCCAAGTCTTCCACAGGTTTGGCACGTGCTTTCACGCCGTTGGTGGCTCGTGCAAGGCTTGACATCCAAGTACTTTGAGGAGCGTTCTCGTTGGTCTCTGGTGAATTTAGCACACCCACACTGTCGACCATCGCTTGGGGAACGGCCTTTCCGTCAAGACGTGCACTTCTCCGCTTCTGGATTGACTGACTGTCATTGACAGGTTTGCTGGGGACTTCTGTCGACATATAACCCGTGTAAGTATGAGAGTAACGGAGAGAGGCGTCAGAAAAAGGATAGGGGTAGAGCACCGTAACATGAAACCAAATCGAATGAAGTTCTCTTATTTGACTAGTTTAATACATGCAAAGCGAATAAAAATTTACACAAGGATAGTTTAAACTGCTAATAAGATAATGGATGTTGAAATTTCTGTAAATGTACTTCAAGCACGGCAATGCAAATCAATTCTTAGTTAAAAACAAAAATAAGTCTACAAATGGTTCTTGGTGAGGTCCAGTCTGATGAAAAAAATTTTTTTTTCTTAGGGGAGATTTCTTTTTCGCACTCCAAGTCTATAATTTCAGTTATAGCAAATAACGTTGCACACCAAATTTCAGGTTAGATCTCGTAACACAAATATTTGCTAATAATAATTAACTTTTATTCCATGAGCGTGCGTTAGATGTGAGATGGTAAATAGCCAACGCGTTGCTACGCTTCTCGTTGGCTATAACCAATCTCGTATCCAACAAGTGCAAATTGGAACAATTGTTTCCTCGAATTTCATGAAATCCTGAGCGTTTGGATATTTGGAGCCTTTTTTCAGCTCCGCAACAGTTGATAACAAGGATGAACTTACCATGATCTGCTGCATCAACATCAGCAACATTAGCGGGTGGAACAGATTCGGCCTGCAAGTTTAAACAACATGTACTCGATGAGCCGCTATGAAGTGTTGAAAATACAAACGTTGAGTACTGTGGTATCCGTATCTACCACTAAAACTTAATATTGACTGATTTTGTTGCAACCTAAACAATTGAGGATAATACAATATTAACGAGTTCCATGGCCACTTCATACTTAAAGAAGCCACAACGTGTATTTCCATGAAGCTCCTTCACAATCCGTGTCGATCCCTGTCAGCCACACTTTTTCTCTTTTGTCATATTTCTCGCGAGAAGTTGTACATGTACCTTCTCGATGTTTGTTAGCCCTGAAGAATTTGCCTCAGTCCATATACCCACAAAACTCGCCATAACATAAACATACCTTCTTACAAATTGGTGCCGTTTTTACAAACTTGAATGAATTTCCCTTGGAAGATCTTCTCAAAGCAGTCTTTGTAGCTCTTTTCACGATTTCTGCGTATGTGGGTTTTCGCGGTCCGATCTCGTCCCGAACAGATGACGACTTCCGACGAACAGCTCTGAGTGCTGGTCTAGAGTGGATCCCAGTGCGAAGTGGTGTGGCCATACGGTGACGGGTGGGTCGCAGTTTTCTTCCCGCAATAATGGCTTTCCTGAGCGGAGTCTTTAAGGCTCTTCTTACCGGAGCTTCTTGGTACCCTTTACTTTCTTCATTCACCTCTTCTGAAGGTGAAGTTTTCATTCTCTTTGCATCGTGTTCGTTGAGTCCACCTTCGCTTCTCTTTCGCTTCACGGACTTAACGGTGGACTTCAGTGTAACTTTTCCTTCAAGCTGTTTTCTCACAGGAGTAGGTAGACTCTTCTTGGTCTTTTGTAAAGGCAAACCCTTTTTGATCTGCTCCTTTAGTGGTGTCGGTAAGCTTTTCTTCGTTTTCCTCAAAGTTACTCCTCCACTGATATCATTCTTCACAGGAGTGGGCAAACTCTTCTTCGTTGACCTTAGTTTCTTTCCTTTGATGATCTCAATCTGAACCTCAAGTGGCATGCTCTGCTTGGTTTTCCTAAGGTTAACACCTTGCTTGATATCATCCTGAAGCAGCACGTTCATAATTTTCTTGGTCTGCCGCAATTCTGGTTTGGCTTGAATGGCTTTTCGCAACGGTGTTGAAAGCTTACTCTTGGTTTTCTTCAAGGTGATGCCATCTTCTATCGCTTTCCTGACCGGAGTTTGTAGCTTCTTTTTTGTCTCTCTCAATTTCACGCCTTCCAAGATCTCCGTCCTGAGAGGAGTTGCCATCTTCTTTTTGGTCTGTCGAAGACTGGTCCCATTTTTAATTTCTTTCTTTAGGGGCGTGGCCATAGTCTTCTTCGTCTGATGCAATTTGATTCCCTCTTTTATCTCTTTCTTTAACGGTGTGCCCATCATCTTCTTGGTTTGTCGAAGGCTCGTCCCATTTTCAATTTCCTTCTTTAAGGGCGTGGCAAGCTTCTTTTTGGTTTCTCGAAGGGTTGTTCCAGTTTCAATTTCCTTTTTCAATGGTGTGCCCATCATCTTCTTAGTTTGTCGAAGGTTCGTCCCATTTTCAATTTCCTTCTTTAGGGGCGTTGCAAGCCTCTTTTTGGTTTCCCGAAGGCTTGTCCCATTTTCAATTTCCTTCTTTAGGGGCGTGGCAAGCTTCTTTTTAGTTTCTCGAAGGCTTGTTCCAGTTTCAATTTCTTTTTTCAATGGTGTGGCCATCCTCGTCTTCGTCTGTTGCAATGTGATTCCCTCTTTTATCTCTTTCTTCAACGGTGTCGCCATCTTCTTTTTGGTTTGTCGAAGGTTGGTCCCATTTTCAATGTCTTTCTTCAATGGTGTGGCCATCCTCTTTTTGGTCTCGTGTAATTTGACCCCCTCTTCAATTTCTTTTCGGAGAGGTGTTGTCATCTTTTTCTTAGTTTGTCGGAGATTGACTCCATTTGCGATCTCATTCTTCATGGGTGTGGCCATCTTCTTTGCCTTCTGTTGCTTAACTTCTTCTTCTTTCAGGGCTTTTCCAAGTTTACTCTGCCCCGTCTCTTTTCCCTCTCCTCCTACTGGATCTTCTTCATCCGAAGTGTAATCATCACTGTCCAAAATAGTTTCATCGATGTCTTCATCGTCATTACTTGCAGTAGCAGCAGTCTCAGGCGCTATTGATCTTTGTACAGGGCTTTTTTGCGCGAGTCTCAATGACGATCGTCTTGCGTTTTTTGATTCCTCTGTCACAGTATCACTCGCTGTAGTGACTCTGCTGGTCTCAGTGAGCTCTAACTTCATTTCTCCGACCAGAGACGATGATCTCCTCCTGCTTTTAGGTTTAGTACTTTTGGGTGTAATTAGTTCTGACGACGGCTGACCTCTTTCAGGTGTGTCCCGAATAGACCCTGGTACCTTTTCCTGCACTGCAGTGCTTTCCTTACGAACAGACTCTGATTCATGGCTATCTTCTTCGGGACTAATGTGGTGTTCCTTTAGCGACTTTGCGTTCGAGTCTACATCCTCAGTCATAAAAAAGTCCTCAACATCTCCATCATCTTCTTTAATGCAATCAGTTTTTGGTACCGAGAGAACCGATCTTCTTCTCTTGGCAGAGGAAGCAGCTCTTTTAGGTGTAGAACCCCGTCTCACAGGAGTTGCTGGGGGTAGATCTTTGTCAAAATGTTCAGGACTAAGAACTGGTCCAAATGAGACTCGTTTAGAATTTCTTCTGGTCTCCTCTTTTACAACCTCAACAGGCTTTACTACATTGACTTGTTCGGTACTTTCTTGGTGATTACTTTTGTCTTGAGGCTCAGCATTGACAAATATCGTGGACAGTGGTGGTTTATTTGATACTGGGGAACTCAAATTTTCATCCTCCTCTTGCAAAGGCATGGAGAACCTACGAAGCCGGTGGATGTTTTCCTTAAGACTTTCCCCTGCGGTGGGAGTTCGAGGGCTGCCCTTGAGTGCAACTGGCATTTTGGGAGACTGGCCCTCTGGGGGAGTTTTTACCAAAGAGACAGAGCGGCGGATCTTAGTCTGCAATGAGAGTGTTTTTCATGAGATTTCTACTAAAAAGGAAAAAAGCTTGGGTCTGTACCTTGCGTTGATGAAAAATGGTAAAACGGGGAAATTGGAAACTGAGAAAAAATACAACAACAACCACAAAAAAGAAAGAAAAAAAGAGTCGAAAAAAAAAATCATTAAAATATTTTCTCGACTATTCCTCGATGTTTCAATCAAACTCTCTATCACTTAGCATAATAGTTTACTTTTCAATGAACCTAGAGAAATTCCAGCCCTTTTCATTTTCTAACCAGTCAGAAGCTAGTTTTAATAGAAAACTTGCACACCCATTTTTAACCCTTAAACCCCCATGGTGACCAAGACAGAATTTCTCCTTACAGTATCAATACAAAATCAAGCAGACAAGTGGTGAGAACAAAGGAATATATAAATTTGGGATAATTAGTTGATCCAATACTGAATTCTCTGAACTAACATTGTAAGAACTGTATGGTTGACAGTAATGAGAATGACAAATTTGATCTGGGTGTTAAAGGGTTAATGCCACCTTTGAATATTGTATTTTTGGATGTAACCCAGGGAAACAAAATTAAGCTCAAAATAGATTGGTTGACAAGGAAAACAGGAATTAAAATCAAAAACATATAGATCACCATTTAACTGTATACAGAATAATCATCAAAACTTTTTGAATTCATTCCTTTACAAAATATTATTTTAAAGTTCAAGATCAAAATGGTTGTTTTGGCTTGGAATAGGCACTATACAACAAATGCAGTCCATAAAAAGTCATTTTTGGTCTCAGAGTAATTTTCCTTTTTTAATTAACCAAGATTCCTTGACTCTGATCACTCTACAAAATTTTCTTGCAGACATTGACACATAAATGACATGGCCTTTTGGTAGTAGATTATTTACTGTTGTCAAATTGACATGAGACAAAAACATTTGAAGATTTGCCACAAAATTCTTAACCATAATGACAGTGACTGAATAACATAAAATATATTCTGACTATTTTGAAGAGATCTCAACTCTGTTTTACGAAATAACATTTTCCACCAGTTCACTGTTGTCCATCCAGAGTTCTAATAATTCTTGTCAAAGCTGCTTATTACAAGCCCTGGGCAATATAACCCTTTACACCCTTAGACCAGGATGAAAATTCTCCACACTCTTCTCTTTATTTTTCCTTTAGTACTGACATGGAGAATTTGTCTAACAATCAAAGCTTCTTAGGCTGGCAAATATTTCCTTTTCTCTCTCATGAACTTAATGAATGATTCAGCAGTATTAATTAAAGGAGAAATTAGATTCCAGTCATCCCCAGGGTTTTTAAGGGTTAAAGAATTCTTTCTTGCTGGAATGGATCTGTCTACATGGTTTGTTGATAGAAAATAATATATTGAAAGTTCTGGTATAAAATAAAAATATTTACAGCTGAGAGGTTGAGCCAGTAACATTAACATTGGAACCCAAACTCTGAACTCATTTAAGACCGTAATGTTTAACCACTATTTGGGCAGTTTACTTATCTCTTAAGATCTGAATAATCCCAAAACCTTTAAGTCTATTTGTTTAGCCCTTTAACTCTCAGAAGTGATTAACATAAAACCTCTCTCTAAAATATCCATACATTCTTCAACAAACAGGTAATGAGAATATTCAAACTTATCAGGTAGAAGCTGTTATCTTGATCTAGCACCAAGTTCTCATTACTAATTTACAAGGAAATGTGTAGCAGCTGCAGGCGAGAATTAACAATCAGATCTTGGGTGTTAAAGGGTTAAAGTGTAATACTGTCTGTCCACTAAATTCTAAGATTACTTGCTACAAATAGATTGATAGCTTCTTTCCTCCCCTCTTTTGTCTTATTTTCTTTTATATTCTGGGCCCACAGTAATTGGCTACGCAGTTGCGGTGTCCCTGCCATTTTTTATCATTTTCTTTTTCTTTTTCTACTTATTTTGATTGTTGTTGTATGGCAAAGTTAATAAATAAATAAAATAAATTTGAATGCCACAACAGATCAAGAAACATAACAACAATAAGCTAACATTACCTTGGGTGATTTGTCTTTCCCTTTCTTTAAAACTGGCGAGGCAAACTCAAATCTGAATGATCTGTCACTTATTGTGAAAACATCTAAATGCTTGACTTCTGCCTCGGTTATTGGTTTCCCGTTGACAAGAGTTTGGTTAGTAGAGCTGAGGTTGATAATTCTTATCTGCATGAAAAAGAAAACACACAATACTGAATCATACATGGCTGATTATTAACAGGCTTCATATATATCCACACATGTTGTTTGAGCCTTTAATCCTTCAACCCCAAGAAGTGATTAACATGTACTTAACTTCCCCTTACAAGTTCAATAGGTTATCTTGTAGGAGAGAGTGTGTTATTTTAGAATAAGACCAAATTCTCTTGTCTAATTTACAAGGGAAGGTATAGTAGTAAGAGAGAAAATTGCCAATTTGATCTTGGCAGTTTATATTTGGCAACTGTCCACATTATCATTCATAATGATCATCAGTCCCATTTAATGATACATACAGTAGGACCTCTCTCTAAATTGCATGTTGACATTTACAACCTTTCCACACTAGCGAAAAGTTGTTCATTTAGACACTTTATAGGTGTGGATGGTTTGTTACTACTTGACAAATTTTGGCAGAAGTGGCAATCTTCAAATGCACTGCAGACAAAATTGTTCCAGGTAAAACTTGACAAAATTGACTAAATAAAGCCATGATTAACATGTCAACCATTTGTCACAAAAGCTTTGACAAACATGCAATTGAACCGAAATCAGTGCACTTCAAAGGCAAAAAATTGTCTTTTTTCGGCCAAACTCAGGGATTCTAACATTTTAAAATGGCTTAGGATAAATCCTGGAAATTGGAGATGAAATGCTTTGGATACTAACCTGTCTTATGAACAGATCAGGCACTGAAAGAATCTGACAGCTTTGAAATTTTTAACGTGGATGCAACAGACTAAATTTGTTATGAATGTGCTATGATTTTGTTGGGGCAATCCTAGTTTTGTTGGCAAGTGTAGAAAGGCCCTCACTGAACCTTTTCATAACACATTACTCAAGTACTTGTTTATCACATAGGTACACCACATGATCAACCAAGCTGGGAGAAGCACACTACACAAGCCAGGAGATAATTTTTTTTGTAGCCGAGTTATTTGTCAAGCCATGGAGTAGTTTTTAATACACAAGCAACAACAACTGAAGTAAATCTGGTTTGAAATTAAAATTACTTCCTGGTGAACTATGCATCTCTGCAGAAATACATCACAAAAATACAAAAATTTGATAAAAACAAAAAAAGTGGTACAGGAGACATTCCAGTATCATGGATAATTGGGACTGTAATTGATAAGTGGATTGAAAACCTAACTGCTCCAAGTTGTGGCTGTACACTCCAACCCAACTGTTCTGTTGAACTTATTACATAAAATATAAAATGGTTCATGGGTATTATTCCATGAAAAGATTAACCTTGTTGAATAATGCCATTAAAACTACTGAAAACATTGCAGCTTTGTACATGACAACTGAACACAATTTGTGAAACAAATAACTTCTACTGCATATCCTGATTACCATTTTGACCCTGGATGTGGCCATGGCACCCAAAGAAATTGAATTTTGAAACTCCAATTTATTTACAAGTGAATTAAAATTTACTACCAGAAATTTATTATGGCATCTCATTCTTGGCCTTTGTGTACCGAGTAATAACAGTTATTTTCAACCGAAAACTGCGTTCATTCACATTTTTGCTGGTTGAAATTGAATTGAAAATTCCGCAACATACATAGTTTCATTACATCAATCTTTACATCAAAAGTCTTTGAGCAAAAATATCCATTTCACACTCCAAAGATACAGCGAAAAGATAAAAAGTATTCCCTTAAATAGCAGCGTTCAAACTGGCACAGCAGATACGGAATCAATCGATAATAGATAATGTAATTTTACAAATCGACCAACACATCTTTGTCACTAATTTGTGTAATCTGCTGGGATGCTTTTTCTGCAGCAGCAAAATATACTGTTCAATTTATCCACTTACAGCTAATTGTGAAACAGTCTAAATTTCAGAATACAGCAAATGTAGTTTACCTTTTAAAGGTTAAAGCTTTTTTGAAAATATATCCTTGACTATGGGAAGCCAGGATAATTTTATCTGCAAACGAGTCGCATAATTTAAAGGTGAAAGTACAATGTTTGTGAGATTGTTTTACAGAAATGAAAGAATTCACTCGATAACATAATGTTTTCTAAAACTAGCGCCCAAACGAAATTTACGGTAAAGTCAAGAGGATGAAGCTTTTCAGGTGTTCAGCGAGAGCACTTCTAGTCAACTAATGTTCCATGGTTGGTCAGTGACAATCTCTTTGATACATCTCAATCGTACCCGATAAAAGGGCCGAAATCTATTTTGTTACGGAAGCGACGCCTGATTTAGGCCTCTAATCACTGAACTACAAGTGAGGCGGTGGGAAAATTCTTTCAAATCAACAACTGATCGACAGTCCTGTCTTACTAGTATATATCACTTTTATGAAGACTACGGCAGCAGCAAAAACTTTACCTTGTCTTTTTCGTCGACTTTTACCACAGCGTGCTCCAGTGAAACGTTTGGTAGTTGAATCCTTATATCACACGCCGGTTTTCTGTGGCAAAGAAGAATAATCCTTCAGTCATAAACTAGAAAATATCAATTTGTAAACCAACTTCCAACTTGTCACTTACGTAGTCTGAGCGACTTACCTTCCAAAGAAGCATTCGGTCGTTCTTAATGGAAATTGTGGTCCATCCGCCCCATTCCTTTTGATCACCACGATTTTTCCAATGAGTTCATTCATAGTTGTGGTGTATCAGCAATCAGGTGTCTAAATTTCATTAAAACACGAATAGAAAACGATAAAATGGCCGCATAGGAATTAACTGTGTCGCGCGGGAATGCCAACGGTGAAATAAGTTCCAACGGACTTTTGGAACTATTTGATTTCTCCGCCTCGGCTTTTCATTGGACAAAATGAACAATTACGTGTGGCCAATCGAGAGCGGCTATTTCCGATCATGACCGATAATTAACGAGTATAGCCGAGTCAGACACGAATGCAAAGCTTATTCCGATCGCTGAATAATAGAAGGGTGAGGGGCACAAATATTTCCGTCCGTCACTTTATTCGCTTTAATTTATCGATATTGTGCTCCTAGGAATGAGGTTTTGGAATTCCGAAAATTGAGACATCGATCTTTTGCTAAGATGCCCTCCTTTCACATTGGTCAACAATGCAACTGTGCATCGTTTTGAAGTGTTTTCTAAGTAGTTAACATTTTTCGTGTGATCAATCCAATACAGAGCTTGTTTTTTAGCTTTCTTGAATCTGGAACGATTAACCTATTTGGTGCCTCGAACAAGGTGTCTTTCAGGACCAAAACTATGACTATGAACCGTGTTTGATTCTTTCTATTTAGTATTTACTTTATAAACACTTTTTATCATATGATGAAAAACATTTGGGATGTGCTGAAAAACTAGATGTGCTGGATTCGGCTACGTATGTACCACAGAAACAATTTTTGTCTTGAAATGGGAAGCAATGTATGAAGAGAGTTTGCCATTGGGAAGATCAGTGTAGGCCTCAGCAAGCACTCCCAAACTTCTCCCCCCCCCCCCCCCCCCCAAGAGCATCACCCCTCACAGGACTGCTAAAGGATTCAGTTTTAGTTTCATCAGTTATTTGCCTGTGTTATTTTTATCACAACAGGGGTGAATATTTGTTTGTCCCCATAACACAGTGAAGCACATAGAAGTAATTTATTTGTTTGATGCAGGTTAATTATTTCAGCTTTAGTTAGTACTGAAAATTGTATTTCAGCAATTTTGAATTGATGGAAATGAGTTTTTTTTAAACCCATCTAATATTTATTTCTGTCTGCTTTTTGATATCAACACAGTTAATTCTAACCATAACTTTTGTAGTAAAGGCCGATATGGTTCATCAGTTATTTACTCTGAAGAAGTAAAAGAAAAAACATGGCACAAGAATGGCAGGACCAGAACCCCGGAAGAAGGCATTCAATTTCTTCTTACAAAATGTTCCCTTAATCTGTGCACATCAAAGTCACGAGAAAAAGGGAAATGGTCACCAATTAAGGAAGCTCTTAAAGGGTTACACACATTTTTCTTGGTCGCACCTGAGAAAATGCATAGAGAACTGTGAGGGGATGTGTGTTCTGATGTCAGAGTGCAAAGGATGAATGTTTACCTAATGTGGGTTGTAGTTTGCTTTCAAGAGCTTTTCATCTTATCAAATAATTACTACTGATATATACCTAGACTTTTACTCAACAAAGCAAGCACTGTAACTGGTTGATTCTTGGTCACATGCCCCTGATCAAATTAAAATGTATTCCGACTGGGATACAATTGTGCAGTTGTTGCCCCTGTGCCGAATACAACAGCATGTTTTTGCCATATGATTGTTTAGGGGAAAGTCTAAACATATAACCATATGGTTCCTCTGGAAATTATTTAGTTTTGTTTCCCCTCTAGTCCTGATGTTTCCCTTGACTTTGTCTTGGGAAACATCTGGACTCTTGGGAAAACAAAACTAACTGTTTCCCTTAGGACCATACATAAGTGTATAATGTATCACTGTAAAGAGCTGGTCTGAGCTTGAAGACCATCATGCAAAATAACTACAGCACTAAATAAGATTACAAAGAAATATAGCTAGAATTCAACAAACCTTCAACTGCCATGAGTGATTCACAAGCAGTTCTCCTCACAATATCAATTAATGGATCCACTAAAAAGTGATGAGAATTCTAAGCAATTATTGGATGAGGTTGAGCATAATATGAATTATCAATGCCAAGGTCTGAGTTATCTACCAAAGCTAAGGGCTAAGGCAGATAACAAAGGGTATTGATAATTTATGATATCATGCAAAAACCAAATTTAATAATTGATTTATTATACATTTTTTAAACAATCTGCAAAAGAGGACACTTCGCTCTGGGTGTGCCAAAGTTTGAGAACACTAGATGGATAAGGGGCTTAGAAACTGGGAAGGCTTTGAATTTGCAATTGTAACCCAATATCTGCAGCAGATATTGGGTTATCATGACAACTTCACATGCTACTGTATAATGCTCTTAACCAATCGGAGTTAAAATAATAAGTCAAATGTGTAGTAGACACACTTATTAGCTGCAAGCTTGATGGCACACCAATTTCTCTCGACCATTTCACCACCAGGAGTGTCAAACAAAGTAATTTATGAGATCTTGAGAAAAGGTTAAAGGGAGAAAGAAAACATCAATTAGGAGCCAAGATAAAGTTTGAATTTACACAAAATTCTCATAAACGAAACTGAGGTTTAAAGAATATGTAATTACATATCAGAAGTGATAGGGTTAAAAAATTCACAAGGAAATACAAATGAAAGAAAGAAAAAAGAACTACAAATCCCACACTGGGATTACAAAGGTTCAGAAAATTATGATCACATAGTTTGGACAAGTCAGAAGATTTTAACCTTCCAAAGTGCAACCTGAACTCTACAGTTAGCTGTAATTTTATGCCATTTCTAGGCAAGGGGATGTAAGTGTGAGGTAGGTGCCATGAAAAGGCAAGAGATAAGATGCCCAAGGGAAGAAGTGCAAAAAGAAAAAAAAAGGCCTATTAGTGTATATTTTTTTTACACCCCTGCATTTTGCATGATGCCATTTGTACTCCCCCCACACGCATTATGACTTGAATTATCTCAAATGTGACTGTGCTATGTCAATAAGAGTTCACATCAAGAAGGTAACAAATAGTTTTATTCCACCTCCATCAAACCTTGGGATCTGTAACATAAAAATAGAGAAAATTTTGGGGCTAAGTTAAGAGTGTTTCAGCAAGATCACCCTTTCATGAAAGCAGCACCTAATTTATCATACAAAGTGTTTTTTTTTGGTTCTATTTACATTTTGTAATACAAAATCTGTCAAAATGAGTGAAAGTGTAAGTCGCAGGATATATTTAATATAACTGTTATAATGCTGATTTAAGCAATTACTCGTTAGTCAAGGGTGACATTTTAAGATATCTCTAAAGAGAAACAGCAGATAATGATCTAAATTCAAATTGGTTTGAGCCATGAAGGATGTTATCCTGAATTGTGGTTGGTTTTTCAGAATCAAAAGAGAACTAAAACAACCATTTACACTTTTTTTAAAAAAATAAACAGCACTGTAATACATGCTCAAGAGATGACATAATATTGTCAAAAGAAAACTTGTCTCAGGGAAGAATAGCTCTGCTGTAAGGTTGTTTGCACTTCCTCAGTAAGTAACAACTTCAATTAGTAATACATTAGAAAATGATCTTATCCCCACAGTAAAATTAAATGTTTGAATTTTGGTTAGCATGACAAACCCCTTTCAAAAAGAGACTTCAAATATTTTTTATGCATATCTATTTTAGCCTAATTAATGTAAATGCCCAGTAAGGAAGCCTTCATGATAACATTATGTTCCTCCCTTGGCCCTTTATTACATCAATTCAATATTCCACCATGTGTTCTTTATTCAAAAATAAAAACTGCATGTCCCAATCCCTAACAGGATGTTTGAAAACCTATGAAAATTGAAATTTAATATCTCTTCAGCACTGCTCTTTAGAATGGTACAGTTAGGAGACAGTTGCCCTAGAAGGTCATGGAGGAAACTATAACATAACTCTACCATGCCTTGAAAATCAGAAAAACAATAATTGCACACAACTTTAAAAGTGCAAGGATGAACAAATCTGGAGATAGTAAAATTACAGATTACATCCACAAACTTCAAACCTCAGCTTGACAATCTTTTTTCTCTCTAATAAATTTTAACTGTGCATGCAATACTTTCCATTAACAAAAATCACTCTAGCTTGATTTTTTGAGTGGCAAAGTTAAAGATAATTAAGAACATTCACTTGTAAATTGGAAGATAAGAACTAAAAGTGAACAATTTGTTACATGTACATCAAAGTCCTTCTAACCTAATCATTCCTAGGAAAGCAAATGTATTTCTTTATTGACTCTAGCCCCTTTTAAGATTGCATTTTGAATGACTGATAACATACTTAGTTTTGGCAAGGATAAATAGGCTGGGTACTTGTGTAATGTGAATCAAGTTCTGATAGAAACCAGAAATTATCAAAAGAATGTTGTTGGCATTATCTGTACTGGATACCAATATGGCTTTGTAGACTCGCTTGTGTGAGAAGCAAATTGTTACTTTAATACAGTTTGTAAAGAAACCCACACAACAAAACAAAAAAAATCATCTGAGGCAGACACTTAAATGAAAACTGCTATGTATATTGTGCAGCAAAGATAGTTGACTTAAAAGGAGTAACAATTCTACATCATATACTGCCCCCCTCTGTTGCTGTTTTGCTAGTATCAAACTGGTTTTTTTTTTAATGATCTAATCCTTTGTAGTTCATAACCTGTCTTGATACCACAGTTATGAGCATTTCACTGAACCAAAGCCTTGACATGTCCTAGGTAATTATCTAATATATAACAATAAAATGAGTGGCCTTTCAAGCCCACATCTATGTAGAGGATTGATAAAATATATGATTGGTTCAACATGATACAAATGTGGAATTTCTCTCCCAAATTAACAAAAATCACCCAAAACTAAGATCCTTCAAGTGGGTTCTTTTACAATTACAAGTCTATCTACATGGCTGTTTAGCATCTACCACCTTATTAAGAGAACTTTTCAAGAGTGTTGTGTATGTGTGTGTGTGTGTGTGTGAGTGCATGCGCAAGAATCCTTAAGTCTCTTACACTGTATTCATTACCCTTCAATCTTGTAGCTTTGTCTAGAAGTACATTTCTCTCATTTCAGAGAGCATTTTGCGGTTTTGTTCTAAAATAATAGTTTATCATTTAAACAGCAATAACAAGAAATATTAATGCTTATGATACTTTTAAATGGTACATAATTCCATTATTACAGTACCAAAAACAACTATACTTTTTGCTTTAAGTCATGTTATCCATGTAACCTATTACTTGGTTATTTCTTAAATACCTGGAGTCATGATGGTCACAAATTTTTGGTGATATTCCATGACGACACCCAGTTTCAGATCACTGTAATTTGTCAATGCAAGTTATTCTGATAATCATGAAAACAAAGTGTTGCAAAAACTTCAAGTAATAAGGTGAATCTATCTTGGTCTCCTTCCATCCTACTTCACAAGTTCTCACCTCTTCTCAATTTGGCCCAGCCAATGTTGAATTTAATTTGATTAAATTTTAATTTTGTATTATTCAATGAATTATTTCTCTCTCGATGGGAATTTTAGTCCAACTGTAGAACCTTCTTTGTATGCACGACTTATGCAGTAAAGCACTTTGTCCAATGCCATAAACATCAACTGATGCCCTTGTAAGTTGAATAACCACTAGTACCAAAGTTCTGCATTTGTCCCATTGGTCTTGGCTGCATCATTCCCATTGCTCTGTTTTTCATGGGCATCATGGGCACATTAGATGAGACTGCCATCTGACTCATGTTTGGACCCATCGTGTTTATTTGTGGTGCTGCCATGCCCATGACAGGGTAATTTGTGTTCATTGGTGGCATCCCCATGGGGTACATACCCTGCTGTGGCATGTTATAGAAGCCCATTGTTGCTGATGGAACTTGCTGCTGGTTTGAATACAACTCATTCATGCTTGGTTGAACTGGTTTGTCCTTGTGGCTCATGGGGCTTAAATTGTCTAGACTAATGTCAACTGGACTGTTTGACCATGTTGTTGATTTAACTGACTTCTGTAAATAACACAAACAAAACATCATCAAATTTCATACTCTGCAAAAAATACATATTAGTATTTGATCTAGTGTTGAATCTGTAGCCAAAAAGATATATCTAAAATTGCCCATAGCACATTCATCTGAAGTGCACACTGGTTTAACATCATAATTAGTACCCATGTGTCCTCTAAACCTCCACTAATACTATTATTTCCAGATGTTTACCTGCATGACAGATTACCTGCATTGGCTGATTTTATACGTAAGGTAGAAAAAAAAACTGGCAGATTACCATTAACACCAATGGATAATCTACATCTTGAAAACAAAAGAAAATCATGAAACAAATCTCTAGAGGTCTAGGGTAAGTTATATGCATGTAGATATTACCAATAGCTTACCTGATGTAAAGGAGTACCCTCTGCCAACACACCTGAAGATGACTTTCCACTGGCTACTAATGGCTTTGAAGGGGTCATAGTCTGCGGTTTTATATGCATCGGTTGTTGATTTGGTTGCGGTTGGACAAACAGCTGAGAGTTTGGTATCTGGCCCTGCATTACTCCAGAAACAAATTGACTATTCATTACTGCAGACTGAACAGGTTGAGGCTGTAGCGAAGTTTGGGGCTGTAGCCCAGGTTGTGGCTGTAGCCCAGGTTGCGGCTGTAGTGAGGGTTGAGATAGTAGCCCTGACTGAGGCTGCAACCCAGGTTGAGTCTGAGGGCCAAGTTGAGGATGTAGCCCAGGAAGCATAGTGCTTTGTGGTTGAAGAGGTGGATTCACCACTGACTGAGATTGGGGAGCAGAGAAAAACTGACTAGCATTTTGAGGAACTACCTGGCTCACTGTAATCTGTGAAAATAATAATTAAAATAAATAATAAATTAAAATAATAATAACTGTTTAAATTGCCTTTTGGAAGGGGACAGTTGAAAACCACTTGTGACTAAAAACATTACATTTTAGTCAATGTGGTCTGATCAACATTTTGAGATGCAAGTCAACAATTACTGCATTAAGCTGTGCTTTCACTAATATTTGAAGTAGGTGGTTACCTCAGTAAAGCGCCCACCGCATAATGAAAAGGAAAGCAATTTCCCTCTCATAAACCCATTAGTTCCACTCAGAATAAAATGTCTTCAAATTGAGTTTTCAGCGTTAAACTTTGGTAAATAGGCATTAAATTTTAGTTCTAGTTGTAACATTTGTTTAACTAATCATTTTATTTCAAATCAAAATCTTTGATTTGATGACATGCAAATCTGCTCCCTGAGTTTCCGTAAGTTTTTGGAAAATAAAAATACTTATTTTTTCTGGCAATATTGTGTAAGATAAGATAATATTAGTCATTTTTATCAAAACTTGTTTATTGAGGTAAAGCTGTAAAAGATAACAAGAGGTTTTGGGTCTCACTTAATGAGTTTATTTGAAAGCTCCCAAAATGTCACAGAAAGATTCAAATGATGGTAACTATCCAAAATTGTATAATACTAAACACTTTCAACAAGCAGTCGACAAAACCAACACATGACAGTATCCTGTGTGTATCAAATTTCCAAACCAACACATTCTCAAATTTTCATGCTATGATGTATGTCAACAATGAATTATTGTGTTAAGCAGTGCTTTCAAAAATGTTTGAAGTAGGTGGCTACCTCTGTAAGGAACCTACTGCAGATTAAAATGGAAAGCAATTTCCCTCTTGTTAGCCAATTAGATCCATTCAGAATGAAAAGGCTTCAAATTGAGTTTTTGGTGTTAAACAGCAAATGCAGCTTTTATTTGTTAGTAAAAGGTTAGATGGTTGGTGTTCAATAGCTGATTTTGTTCCTCTCTTTGTAGCTAAGCCTAAGGTAAGCATTCTTAATGTAAACTTTTAAAACATCTTTACAAAAAAGTTCTGTTACATTCATTTTATTCCATTTCAAAGTTGAAGAATAAAGATGTTTGATTGCAAGCTTTACAGAATTTACTTGACCAGGTAAGACAAGCATTTATAAAACACTATGTTAAAAACATTAGAAAATTTAGCCACCCTGGTTTTCTTTGGAAGGGTACTTGAAACATAATTAAAAAACTTTACAATCATCATGTAAGGTGGTGACAATTCCTTCCTTATCCTTTGGACAAGGAAGTTGGCAGTACATTGTTGGTGATTAAACCAATCACTTTTGCCTCCCTCACTGTTCCAAAGGTAACACACCAAACATTCATTACCATATCCACATGTAGAATCTTAAAACAGATACATAAATGGTACTCTTGACTTCAACTTTAAATGTGAAGCAAAAATGGAAAATGAAATAGCCATACTACATGAGAATTACGACATAAAGGAATCTATAAAGCCCCCTTGTGAAGGAAAAAGAGTAAGGAAGTGCCTCTGAAGAGTGGAAATGCGATTACAAAGGAATTAGACAGACCTCAAATCCTAGGATTGCAAAAAATTCACAAATACTTTAGGTGGCCCACATGTACAATGTAGGCTTATTGGAGGAGCAAAAAGGAAAAAAAAAGAAAGATAAGATTCTCAACTTCACCTGATTAGACTGAGGTGTGGTATTACTCTCAAAACCAGAAAAAAATGCATCATCAGACAAATTGTTTTGGGGAGGACTTCCAGTGCGGAAAGCTGCAAAGTCACCGAAGTCATCCTCTTGCAGAGTACCTGCCAAAAGGAACCCAATTGATCACTATTTTCAAACTTCCTTTCCCACATTTTGATTATGAAATGCAAAAACAATGTCTTATACCACTCTTGCAATTTAAATTCAACACTTTGAAATAAAATGAAAAAAATTTGGCAAGAAACAAATAGCAAAGTAGCAATTTATAAACAGAAAATTGGATAACTGCTATTACAGTTCTGTACTGTATTTTTTATTCTTCAGGCACTCAAAGAAAGAACCCTGTTCTTACCATTGCTGAAATTCACATTTTCCACTCCTTCAATGGTTCCTCCCTCAGCAGGAGCAGAAGCAAAGTCTGCAAAGAAACTTTCATCATTTGATGATGGCACAACTGAGGCAGGAGGAGCCTGAAAGGGTTGTGATGTGAGTGTTGCGCCAGCAGGCCCAGAGAATAAGTCCACCAAGTCTGAACCACTAGAAGATACTGTAGATTGAGCTACACTTGAGACTGGTTTTTCAGATTTGTTATTTGTTATGTCTAATTTTCCAAAGTTTGCTGCAGCCCCAAGATCTATAGTCCTTGATGGTTTAGACTGTAGTTTTGGTGTTGGATTTTTGGAAGAATCTGGACTGCTTGTGCTGTCTTTGTCTTTTTCTTCCTCTGCCTCCTCTGCTTCCTCTTCCTCACTGAAAGAAACAGTACAAGAGGTTAAATTTTAGACAGCTTTCTGTTAAATAACAAAAAAACCTTATTCAAATTAGAGGCTGGAAATTTATACCATTACAGAAAAAACCGGACTGTACATGGCGCCAAAATACAATCTTTGAGAGTTTTTACAACAGAGAAAATGCTAATCTACAAAAAGATCATTTCATGGCTACAGGTATATCCTTTATCTCCAGTCATGCAAACATATTTAATAAATATCACAACTTAAGAGCATCCATTCTCAAATAAACAAGTTACAACATACTTGTTGGACCATTTACTCTTTTGCTATGAGGATTTTGGTAACCCAAAAGGGGTTTTTTAAAATCCAATAAAATACCATATTGATCTAGGAACACATTTTGTTCAACCTTTCCATGTACCTCAAGGCACTATCCACATTACAAACACCTGCTTCACCCCTTAAAATAAAGGAATAGTGTTACATTTCAGGCTGCCTCATGCAATTTCTGTCACAATCCCCTTAAAAAGAGTGAATGAATCTCTCCTTACCATGTATTTTATATTCTTAGCAGCATTAATACTTGCCTGTCTGTCAGTGTCTCTCCTTTAGTTAATTATGTTGCTTTTGTCAGATGAGACAAACAATTTTTATTTCAAACATACATCTACCATCTCTTTCTTATAAAACAACAAACAGGCACAAAATTTGTCATCTCACCTGTCTTTGTCTTTGTACTCTCCATACGACCCAGCTCTTTCCCTCCACTCTCTGATTTTACTCTTACGTGTTGTTCTTCCATTAAACTCGTCAAATTGGTCTGCACCCCGAGGTTCAGAATCATACCGATCACCTGTGACATGAAAATTAACGACATAAGCCCTTCTACTCTCAAGATCTCATAAGTAGTTCTCCTTACATCTGCAATACAATTCTTACAATATTAGTTTGGAAAACTTGGTATTAGACCAACTTGTAATCTCCTTATTAACATTTTTCTCTTTTCTGTATCTGCCTTGATGACTTGTTTTTGAATGGGAGTTTAGGGGTTAACATGAAGCTAACAAACCCATTATTACAGCTGTAAATCTTAATGTGATTCTTGAAATATCAGGCTGGTGTATCAGTGACATTTAGCACACAAAAAAGGGAGTTACCAGACACAAGAAGAAAATAACCTACAAGAACTCTAGTGAGAAATTCCTTGGAAAGGAGGTTGAATCGCATCTTCTGGTGATGTTCTTAGAAACAACATATTATGTACAAGAAGAACTGTTACCTACTTTCAGCCTGATTTTTTAAAGACATTTACATCTGGTAATGCAAATTTTCTGACACTATGCAGATTTTTACTTTTTTGCAGTCTTTTAGACAGCACTTGTTCCAGTCACATATCATTTGATGTTTTTATTCAAGTTGATTATGAAAGATCAATTCTCATTTTCAGATATCACATTTCATTTTCTCTAAACCCACCCAACTTACTGACATGTTAAATTAAAAAGAAGCTCTTCCTTGATCTATCAGTTCTTGACACCAAAAACAGTGCTTTTAACAAGTTTGCAAGTAAAAAGTATGGTAAAATGAAGTGAAAGTGGCCAGCTGAAGATGGCAGACTATTTGACAGTTTTGGCTGGCAACTGGTTCTTATTGACAGCTCTGCAAAAAAACTAAAATGGAGGCAGACTCAGTGTATAGAAATCTTGATTTACTTACTATATGATCTTGTATAGTCTTCATTAGAAACTCCCTTGTACTTATCGCGGTTTTTCTTGGCTCTCTTTCGTTCTTGCTTCAATCTTTCATCGTCTTGGACCAACTCAACTAGGTCTTTTACTTTGTGTCGAACTATATTGTTAATAAAAGAAACAGTTCATGGATGCACTACCTGTGTTTTCCTACATTAACACTTGGTGCAGAAAAATAAATTCAGGCAAGGGTTAGAATAAAGCCTGTACTGGTCATCAAAAAGGTTTTTACTTCTTTTTACTATTATCAAATTTTTTGCTCAGAAAGGTTACAATACAACAAAAAATAGAAAAGGGTAACAAAGCGTTTTAAGATTACACATGAACAAGGCCAAAATTAATATGTGACATGTTAAGTTTACAGAAAGGTGGGTATCATTCTGCAATTTATAAACCAATGTGGACATAATTTGCTTCCTAAAATAGATGTGATACATGAGAACACCTCAAGATTTCCCTGAAACTTTACACACAAGAAGAGGGATTTAAAGTTTTCCCTTTTGAACTTGTGACACAGGAAACACTGTTTTAGTAAATACAACGCATTATTTATTTCTTTAATTTGTGTGTGAAATGGAATCAGGACTTGCTACCCTCAAAGATCGAATACTATTACTGGCCAAGGTGAAATCTGTAGATTGTGAAAGAGCATGAAAGAAACTTAAATTTTCATTGACTGGATAAAGTCAAACAATGATCTGTTCTTTTAGAAAGTTTTACAGTGAACGAGCTGCATTATAAACAGTAGCTGCATCCCCTAAGGAAATGTCGTTTCCCAAAAAATTAAGACTTCTTGTGGAGGAAAAGCAAGCTTACGTCAATTGATAGACAGAAGACTGAAAAAGGGAACTATGTTTGCTAGCTGACACACTTAAGATCATAATACACCCTTGCTATCAAACAATCAATAAACACACGTATATAGCAGAATTAACTACCATGTAAGGCTACCAGAATGGCAGTCAAAATGTGCCGATAACGAGCAGAAATTATACGGTAGAAATCTAGCGCGATGCATTTTGTCCAAAACATCCCGAAGAAAGCAACTGGGTTGTGGGAATAATAACCACATATTTATTTCCAACTTTCGACCTTCCTCAATAACAATCAACGGTACACAAATATGCATCGACTGGTAGATATTGGTGCACTTCTCGATTGCCGATACACACACATCAATACGTATCGTTAGTAATATCACTCTCATGATTCGAAAGAAATCGTAAACGGTTTCGTAAACTATGATTCACATACTGTTAATTCCTTGATCTTTCCCAAATTCGTCGGTGTGATTGAAGTTTTCCAGCTGTCTTAAATCGTAAATGTGGTCTCTCGTATTAGTTACCACCCGTTCAGACCCGTTCTTCACGAGATAGGTGAGAAGCAGCAAAGCCTATAAAACAGAGCCAGAAATTCCTTTACAGTGAACCATGTAAACAAACCAATAAAGATGAACAAAATGATTTACACAGTCAAACCTTGTATATTCTCCGCCAGTTCTTCTTGTTTTCGTGCAGCATTCTTTTCCATAACATAGACATGACCTCTGGAAAGTGCTCGTACGTAAAAGTGTACCTTGCAATCTCCGCCATTACTGTTCCGTGAGGACCCCAGCTATCGTCATTTGTGGCTTCCCTTACTTTGGCTTCAATTTCAGTGTAGTTCATGACCACATTCGTACTGTATAAAAAATAAAAGAACATCAACTTCGCTCTCTTCCTCAAATATGGTCACTAATATAGTCTCTTAAGGTATACCAATTAAACCATCTGGCAAACACTTACACTTTGTCCTGTAATTCGCGAATTTTCCACATTTTGGTTTGGATTATTTTATTAGCGATTCGAAAAAAAGAAATCAAGTCATTTATCTTTCAATATAGCGACGATGGAGACGGATTGAAGTAATCCCCTTCGCCGGAACAAAAATGGCGTCTTAGAAGAAAAATTGTCATGACGTTGACGTCAGATGCGTACTTCAAATTTTACCGCTGACCACTGGAAGCGTAGGTCCCATACATCGCGGGAGAGGAGCATTCCACATAAATGATTTTGCCAATTTTCCTTCCTTGAGTGTCGACGTGAGACTCAGCTGAAAAAAGGAGACTCTATTTCCAAGCTTTTAATATACAAATGAGCTTCAGTTGAAAGATTTGAATGGAAACACAGGGAATATTAGTAATAATGAAGATAATTCATAATACACCACAGGCGGCCCAAGCTCACGTCTCGAGAAAAAGCCAACGATAAATTCATGAACGCGTCACGCGTTTTGTGACTCGGTGTTGAGTTACGGGAGGAACCGTTGAAAATTTGAACACGTTATAAGGAATAGTATGGGGAACGAAATATGGTCGATTTACAACGATAAATATTTCGAAATATGAATATTTTATACGTAAAATCAATAAAAAACTTACTCATGCCCTGTGTATCCGTCGCGTAGTTTCTGGCGATTTCTGCCGTTTTAAGCTTGCTTTGCCATCACTGTTATCCATGTCAAAAGACGAGAAAGAAGCAAACTTGGGAATTCAGGTAGAAAACACTCGTTTCCAGCGAAATGCGCGTGAAGTTTTGGTATTTAGACATGTCCCAGGGTGCAGCGATCTTAGATCGTAAAGTGTGACTGAGAAAAATGCCGATCGGGAGGATTTTCGGGGCGCAAACCACCTCCGCGTAGACCACGGTCGAAATCTGAGTGTGTAGCCTTGACTTCGTCTTTTGACATGGATAACAGTGATGGTAAAGCAAGCTTAAAACGGCAGAAATCGCCAGAAACTATGACGGATACACAGTGCATGAGTAAGTTTTATTGATTTTACGTGTAAAATGTTCATATTTCGAAATATTTATCGTTGTAAATTGACCATATTTCGTTCCCCATACTATCCCTTATAACGTGTTCAAATTTTCAACGGTTCCTCCCCTAACTCAACACCGAGTCACACAACGCGTGACGCGTTCATGAATTTTCTCGAGACGTGAGCTTGGGCCACCTGTGAATACACAAGCAGCCCTCTGCAAACTTTTTCAATGGGCAAAAATTCTTTTCACTATATTTTAGCCCCATACGATGAGTCCAGCACTTAAGTGGTTGGGTTCCAAGAGATAACCTGTCAGCCATTTAGAAAATACAGAGGGCATAATAGAGACAAATTAGTCTCTTCTACAGCTTTGGATGTGTTTATAGCCAGAACATTTGATTCTATCAGTGTGCTGCTAGACCCAGTAGTATGAATGAGTACCTAGAAACTACCAGAAAAAAAGTTGGAAAAGTTGTCTGGTCACTCCTGGGAATTAAAGGCATAAGAAATAAAAAACAAAGCCAGTCAAAAAGATTGTGCAATACTGTACATTGCTTCCTGACTAACAAAAGTTAAACTAAGCTGTAGTACAATCCTTGTCTATCAAAAACCTTTTAATTGTAATAATATCTTCAAATTTGTCAAAAAAAATTTTTGTAAGTCATAAACAACTTGAGGATTTCATAATATGAAATATCCTTTACATCTCCTTGGTCCATACTTGCATCCTGCCCATGTTTTGGGTGAATAGAGAATAAAAACTGTCTTATCTAGATTTCTTAATCACAAAGAAACATAAATATGCACAAACCCAAACAGGGTAAGTTAAAACCTCTCTCAATTTCTTTAAAAATTTTCTTAATTATTGTAAAAGAATCTCAATAGGTGATCTCTATGAAGATGGTACTTGTAGGTATTAGTAATTTTCCTTGGATTCATAACATAGTTATATTATTTCATCAACATATTGATTAACCCTATAACTTCCAAGCTTTGATTGTTAATTCTCCCCTCTAGCTGCTACACATTTTCTTGTTAAGTAATTGGGAGAATATTGAGTTAGATCAAGATACTGATTTTGACCTATTAAGTTTGAGAATCCTCATCGCCTGCTTTTATTAGTTATGGATATTAAAGGGAGAAGTCACATGTTGATCACTTGTGGGAGTTGAAAGGTTATTCAAGCAAAATGGTTACAAATTTTTCTATGAAATGGCAACATTTCTGTTCACTCAGTTCATTAAGGAGCTGTCATGTCTTCCCTGTGACCAGTGTTCAAACAAAGCTTGAGAGTATTGAACAATGACCTTTTCCATCAAGCCTGCTCCACGTGGAAACAAGCCTTCGGTAAATCCTACATGTCCACCATGTTTGGTCAACACCATCGCAATGTTAGGACACCTAGAGAGTAATTCAAATGGAATTGACTCCTCTGGAGCAAATGGATCATCAGCAGCATTTAAACACAAAAGTGGTATATTAATCTTGCATAATGGCTTAGTATGTAGTGTTGCTGCTGCATAATATTCATTACAGTCTTTAAACCCAGACATTGGTGCAATAATTTTATCATCAAATTCTCTCACAGTGCTTGAATTCAACCCAGAATTGATATCACAATTAAGCTTTAGAGTCATTTCTTGAAATTTTGTTGATGACAAGTGTTCCTTCAATACGTTTTGCAATAGTTTTGTCAAATGACGATTGAATAAAAGGCGATTCAAAGGTTGCTCTAAGGAAGTGGAGGTCTTGAACAAATCCCATGGAGTGGAGATTATCGCGGCTCCAAGAATTTCATCAGTGATATCACTTTTTCCCTCAGCCATTTTGCACAAAAAGTTAGTAAGTATTATACCACCGAGAGATATTCCTGCAACCATCACAGGACGGCGAGGTTGTTTATTTTTCAGATGACTAATGACATATTCCAGGTCTTCTGTGTCTGCCGCACAACATACCCGAGGCGTTTTCAACTGCAAGCCACCTAATCCTCTGTTATTCAACACAACAACAGCGCAGTTAAGTTTCTGAGTGACGTGCAGGACAAAATGAAGAACATAGCCAAGTTGGCTTGTACCAGTCAAACCAGGTAATATAAGTACAGTGAGAGGATTGGTGGGGTTTTTCGTGTTACACCAGTCCAGCGCAATCTCTCCGCCATCACGAGTGCCAAGTATCTCTCTCTCATAAGTTACTACAGGGTGCGATTTCAAGACACCGCCTACAACAGTTTGCGCCCGGCCACCATAACACCAAATTGTTGGCCAATATAGCTCGGTGGCAAATGGGCAACGTTGCTTGATTAAGCGGTGAATGAACGATCCTGGCTTAGCAATGATCTTTGGTTTTCTTACGACAAATGTTAGATAAAAAACTATATAAAGAGAAGCTGCGCTCATCGCCGAAAAATAGAACTGGGTTAAAATCTCCATTATTGCGGGACGGTCTGACCGTGCACGCCTGGGTCGATACCTTAGCAACCAAGCCTTACCGAGCTGATTGCAAAATGGCGACTAGTCTAACTGCGCGAAGGGCCTCGAATTTACTACAAAGAAATGTACATTGTCGCTTTGTCACTCAAAACTTCATCTTTGGTGTGTGTAGAAACTGTTCTACTACAACGGTAGAAATTAAAAATGATAATACGTCAGTAGAAACGGCGCCAAAAATGCAAGAGGACGAGGAAAAGAGAAAAAGGAGAGACGAGGGTAAAAAACTACATGCTATATATCACATGAAAGTGAACAAAATCGCTGCGGAATTCCTCATGAAACGACAAGAGGAAGAAATGAATCTAAATCAAGAAATGCTTAAGAAGAAGGAACTGCAAAAGCTGGAGAAAGAAATGCACGACCGGATTATTGAAAGTGTCCATCTTGAGAACGAGCGAGTAAAACAACTAAGGTAGATATTATTTTTTGTCAAACTCTATAGTCTTGCTAAAACTGAAAAGGTGCTCATAACGCAAGATATAATTAACAATATTAGATAAATTAACTTTATCAACCAGACTCTGATCTAGAAAACTTGGAAAATCAAAGGCAAGTGTCGTACAAATGTACGAGGTATATTGTAACACTGGAATTGTACTGCAGTTGCTCATCTGGCTGCCGCTATTCTTGAAAAGGTTGAAGGCTGTGAGAAAAATTGACCAAAATTCTTGCCTTCAATTAATTTTGGTCAGTAATATGCTACTGATCCTTAAATATTTGTCCATTTCTTAATGTTTCGTACAAATCACTTCCTTGTTTCACCATATACCTTTTGAACACAAAAGGGACACGCCTTAAGGAGACTCTTGCCGTAAACAAAGTTGACTTTTGTACAGAAATATTCTATGCTCGATTATTCTCTTTCAAATGTCACTGCTGATTCCTCAAGATTGTAAAATTTTTTGTTACATTACCATGAAAGTGACGAATGACAAATCCATGGTGGTATTGTGGAGGGAGTTTTGTCTCAATTGAAAATACATATGTATGGAAAATAATCCTGTGAATCCTTACCCCCAAATTAATTAATTTGAATTTTGTGACACATACAGAAAAGCTCATGTCAGATGGTCAACCCAATTTAATGCATCATCATATACAACATTTGAAATTGCTTCTACTATGTTTAAACTTCAGAGCCTGATTGTTTTAAAGTTTTATTTATTTCACTCTTATGATCTCTACAGTTATCATAATTCTCCCTACTGTCTGCTGTACATTTCTTGTAATTTTAGTTTGGAGAGTTTGGTGTTGGATCCAACGACGATCCCTTAGTTGATATTTTTGTTATTATCATCACATGTCTGCTTGATATTGTATTAATTAGGGAAGAAGAAATTTTTTCCTGGTCGCTCCTGAGGAAAAAAGGTTTTAGAAAAAGATTCTAATATGTACAGCTTTAGAGGTCTCTTCTCCAATTTTCACAGTTTAGAGCCTGACTGAATGAAAGCTTTCAGGAAAATATGTGTGTGTCAGACATCAAGGACCTAAAGTAAATGAAAGACTTGAAACTTTATGTAAAAACTGACAAGATTAGGAGATGTGATAAAAAATTTAGGAGACAATTCTTGAAGTTTGCACAACAAGGGTAAAGAATATAAATTTAGGTAATTATCTCTTTCCTAATATTGTGACTTAGGCAACAGTTAGTTCATGGCAAATCCTACATTCCAATCACTGCAAGCTCTTTGTTTTAATTCATTCACGACAAATGAAAGGTGTAAGTTGCCACAGTTGAATTTCTTGGTCTCTACTGGCAGTTATACTGTAGGTGTTAGTCTACTGTAGAGCTTTAACCCTTTACCACATAAAGTCATTGAAATGCAACTTCTCTTGATTATATCCAACATTATCCAGCAAACAGGTAATGAGAATACTTTAACTTATTAGGTACAGGTTGTCATCTGGATCTCACACCAAATTCTGGAAAGCAATTTGTAAGGAAATGTAGTGCAGCTGCATGGCAGAATTAACAATCAGATCTTGGAAATTGAAGGGCTAAAAGCAATGGGAGGTTTTACCAAATACAGTTGTCACTGATTGAAGAAAGAAAAAGAAGAATCAACTGACTCTAAAGCTTTAGTTTCAGAACAGTTGCGACCAAAGAAAAATCAACTGCTACTGAAGGGGCTGTTACTTGTAATGTTGGACTATGTGACTGTTTTCTTTCTTTTTTATTCCAGAGAGAAAAGACTTGAAAATAAAAAGCTAGAGGATGAAGAACGCGAGAAAGAAAAGGAGCTTTTAAGGAGGGAATGGGAGGCTAAACAGAGGCAGGAAAGAGTTGAATTGGTGAAAAAGCTGACTGTAAGTACTGTTAGTTTTGTTACAAGGGAAAGTTAGGGACTGATGTGAATAATTTGACGTCAAATGTATGCAACTGCCGACTGAGGCATGAATAAGAAATTCAAGTTCAACACGACCCTTTAACTTTCCAAAAACAGTGACTGAAACAGAATTTCTGCTTACAATGCAAATGTAAAGAAAAATATAAATTAGGGAATTATCAGTTGATCCAATTTACCAAATTCTCCAAGCCAACATCAGAAGAATTGTTCAGCAGATGGTAAGGGGAAGTACTAAATGAGATATTGGGTGTGAAAGAGTTAACTTTGTTTAGCTTTACAAATCTTTAGTATGAAGATCATACTTTCATTCCACCGTTAATATGTTCATTGTATAATTTTTTCTTAAGTTCATGTCTTTCAAGTGGGTGATTTGCATTCATACAGTGGTAACTGTTAGTAGTATTAAAGCAAAGAAACACTGAAAGGAAAAAATCCTCTTGCTGCACATACAAGCAGTTTGGTTGATCTGAAGCTCTCTTTTGAGGTATATTTTGGGGCTAAATATCATGGGTACTGCATAAGTAAGTGGGAAGCACAACAGGACTTGCACTCAATACCACAAGATTAACCCTTTAACTCCAAGAAATGATTAACATGTAACCTCTCTCTACAATACCCATACAGTATCCAGTAAACAGGTAATGAGAATACTAAAACTTATCAGTTAAAGGTTGTCATCTTAATCAGTAACACCAAATTCTTGTAACTAATTTACAAGGAAATTTGTAGCAGCTAGAGGGGAGAATTGACAATCAGATCATTGGAGGTAAAGGGATAAGACATGCACATTACACTTGCCCCTTTGAAGGTGACAATCAAGTTGATTTTCGTGCTTTTATTTCATTTTTGTGCAGGAAGAAAGCAAAAACTGGGTGACTGAAGAAAACCTAGAGGAGAAGATAGCTTATTGCCTGGAAAATGAAACAAACTACAACTTCGCCATAACACCATCAGGGGAGAGGATTTATTCAACCACTCCTCCTGGCTGTATAGACTCTGAGGAAAATACCCCGGGCCCTGCAGCTTATTACCCAAAAGGACTTCCTTCAAACCTTGAAAAACAAGAAGTGGATGGTTATTGAAAGAACAAACTGAAAGCAGTACAATACCTTGTACACGTACACAATAAAGAGGAGTGTAAAACAAATTTTACAGGTGCAACGCACCTGACTGAGTAATGCCTCCTGAGCCTTCAAGTGCAACTAACTAAAAACTTTACCCTCCTAATCTTCAATTAAAAAATTTATGAAATCTCATGCATCTTGTGCACTAGGGAAAGGTATCTTCATTTGGTCAACAAATTGTTAGAGAAATTTTAAGGAAACACTTATAAGTAACTGTCTGTTGTTCACAAACATTGATGGCTAACTTCGCTTTTTGGCTAACTTCCATCTCCCCCTTCCTAATTTCAAGCATAAGCACGCATTTTATTCACAGAATACTTTGGACAGTCAATGGAGCGATGGAACCAAACAGAAAATTGAGAGGAACATCTTTACCTAGGAATTTCCACCAGCTATTCAGGCTGTACTTCTGTTGGCTAAACTCTTAAGATTAGAACCATAGGAAAGACTCTCACCATTCAGTTGTAACTAACACAAAACCTCACTTAACAGTTCAACTACATCAATTCTTTATTAGTGAACTGGAGTTGAGAATAAAAAACTTATCAGCTAGAGGATGTTTTCCTTTCAATAGCATAAAAATACATTAAACTCTCTGCTTTTTTTTTTTTTTCTTGAGAAAATGATTATGAGAAATGTATGTAGACTGTAAGAATTGATTTTGGGAATGAGAGGGTTTCGGGTGAAATTCCTGGAAAAATCACTCCGAGTCCTGGAAAAGTACTTGAAAATTTGTTTCTGAAAATGGGTGTGAACCTTGTGTTTGAACACTTACATGCATTAAATTGAACACAATGACCAGTGGTACATGTAGAGGTAAAGTCTGGACACAGGTGGAATGGCCTATAAATTGGCACAGCTCTCCTTACCATGAAGCCACAAGGAATATTGCCACTAATCCTGGATGGAATCCCTGTCTTTTCAGGTTAACCTAGCATTTATGTCGGGCTTTTTGGATAGTTCATTTAAGTTCATGAGAAGGACTAGCCCAAGAACACAACACCATAGATTGTGAGGAGGCTCTTTTATTTGGAGAAGTCTGTTAAGCAAGTAAACCAAAAAAATCAGAGAAAAATAAAACAGATGTCAATGCGCTACAGGGAGCTCTGGAAGTGAGGTGCAGAACAGGACTCCCAGAGCTCAATCTTAGCTGTGCACAATCATCAATTTTTTTTTCACTTATTTTTTTTTACTTGCACAATGGACTTTGCTGCAAAGGAGGGACTGCTTGTTGACCAACTACATGATGACTTTGCCAAGTCATGAACCCCTCCTTCTCCGCCCAAAATCCAGCTCAACTAACTGTTACACCACAAAATCTCTCGCTCACTATGACCAGACCTACAGCTGTTTAGCCCTTTACACCCTATGGGTGATAAGCATCTAATTCCTTCATGCTGTATCACCCCTGAATCACACATTAAAGTCACAAGAATAAAAAAAATGATCACCTACAAAAGAAGCTCTTGATTTTTAAACAAATTCTTCACATCAGAACCTTAGGAAATGTATAGAGAACAGTATGGAGAATATGCATACTGATGATAGGGTGTAAAGGGTTATTAAGAGCCATCCTGGGGCGTTGTTTGTGTGCTGACCCATCCACAGTCATATTTTTAGCACCACTAAAGGCAATTTCATTTGGTTAATTGAAATTAAAGTTGAGTGGCTCTCAAATGAACATAATCAAATACTTGAGACTTTCTGAGATGATGACACTGATGTGAGTTTATTAACCCTGAGGCAAACTGGTTGATGAGTAGTACTAGAACTAATACAAAAAACCATCTACCTAGTTGAGCAAACATTTAACATTCAATCTACATTCCAATCTTATCAATCCATGGTTTTAAGTCTTTACATTTTTTCTGGAGAAGAAATCTTTCCTTCATTTCTCGTTCCACAAAGTGTTGCATCATTATCTTGCAGCACTTGTTTTTCAGATTTCATCAATTGAATGGTGCAAATGGTACTAATGTACATTTATTTGTTTGTTTGTTCATTCATTTTAAAAAGTATTTATACACAGGCTGTAATCTTACATGCTCATCCTCCAAAAGACTATAACCTCTCTCTTGGTGTTTTTAGTTTGTTGTTGTTGTTGTAGTTGTTGTAGCTATTGTGGAGGATAGATCTGGGTCTTGCACAACAGGACCTGTGAATAAAAGGTCGGCTCGACAGAATTCTCCAGTGTCAAGATTCTTGGCCATAACCTGGTCGGGATCAACATTTGGTACACGATGTTCAACAAATATTCTCTTCAAACAACAGTCCTATTGGTTGGGAATAAAAAATATATCTTGGTAAGGAAAATATACTTCTTTTTTTTTTTCAAAACAGGAAAAAAGTGGAAAGATAAATGAACACTACATTAATGAAAAGGGATTTGTTGACAGTCTAACCATAACTGCTTTGTAACTATGACAACAAGCTACCAAGGAAGGGAGTGGAGGGCATCTTGCTATTTAACCTATGGTGAAAGTTTGGTGGTGGCCTTGTTGAGATTTGAAAAAAAAAAGAAAAGAAAAGAAAAAAAGAAATTATAAAAGTAAAAGAAAGAAAAAAAAGAAAAAAGAAATAATTGCACAACTTAGACAAGATTAATGTGAAGGTATATCAGCATGTAGTATATAATATTACTTAGGAATTATCAGTCTGGTGAATTTGATTTTGGGCTTTGATTGTGCATGTTAATGTTAGTAAGGTACAAAATGATCATTCATTTCTCCCTCCTTCTGGAACCTGAATATTGACTGTCCTACATATGTGACTACATCAAAAAAAAAAAAAGATACCATGTTAAAGTACCTTCAGATAATTAATTGCTGCCTGAGTGATCATGGAACACCCTGAAGCGTAGACTTCTTTCAGAGTTGAGCAGCAGCAGTTTGCCAGGGCAAAAACAGACCGATCTGTTAATCCTGAGACACCAGACACAACAACCTCTTCTAATGGACACATACGTGCTAACTCACATACACCAACATCAGAAACCTGTTCAATAAATTACCATACATTTATTTAACAAAGGAATTCTTAACAGTGAACTGGGTAGCTATTGTTGAGGTTATGGCAGAGGAAGACTACATGACAAGAACAGTGGCAGTGACATTTTTCTGGGAAAAGGTTGCAGTCTGTGGCAATTCAACTCTAAATTCAACTCTGATGACATGGAGAATTTGGTTGAAAATCATTTTTGTACAAATCATAGAATTTTTATTCTGCAATTCACTCACCAAAATTCAAAGTGCTTTGACCAGAGAAGGAGGGGGGGGGGGGGGGGGGGGGCGGGCTGTTTAAATAAACTTGTTGTTTTCCAAGCCCAGTCACAGACAAATTATTTTAACCAACTCAGACCATAACTCAGACAGTTAGAAAACTTGTTACTGAGAATATATGTTTCTTTTAAGTTCTCAGAGAAGAGTATGGAGATTACCTATACTAATGCTAAGGTATAGAGGCCTGAGGGAACATGAAAAAGGGAGGTAGAGTGAATTTCCATAGAAGAGTTATTGCATACAAAAAAGCATAATTTTGAGACAATTGTTAAATCAAGGCTACATACCAAGCCGCAGCCTTTAATGCTGACACGGGTAATTTGGTGACAATTTTCAGCAACTGCAGTCAGGAGCTGATCATCCACGTCTTTCATGCCCGCAAGCCGCAGAACAAGCAGCGAAGGACAACTTGCTGCTATTTCAGCTATAACATCTACAGAGAACTACAAGAGAAATCAGTCAAAAATATATCAAGGGAGAGTTAACTCAATTTTACATGATATATATTGCTGCTGCAGTTATAAATGATTCATAAAAATTTTAATTTCAATTGGCAACTAGCATCCATGAACAGTGCCACTGACAGAAAACATATTAAATACATTTCCTCACATTCCCAAAAAATTTTCTGACAATCATGCAAACCTGATAATTTTGTTAAATGTTCCTTCTCTTTTAACCCATGAGCATAATTATAATATAATGAATAAAATAATGTAAGATGCTTTTCCTATAATAGTTTATTCTAGGTGATGGTACACTCCTAATGTGAGCTTTATTTACAAATCTTAGAAACGTATTGCACCATTCGGTGTTTTTCAATTGGATATTCAAGTATTCAGCATTTTAGTGTAATTTCTTTTACAAATTTTTGCATTTTGGGATATTCTGTGATTCCATGTTTTAGGATATTCCACCATTCTTCCAAATGGGCTCACTCATCTTTATTCTTTCCCAGCTGCAGCACTATAAGGTAAAGGTAAAGAATCTGATCCCACCGATGCATCGGCCAACACACTACCGACACACCACCAACACACCACCGATGCGTTGGCCAACACACTATCGATGCCTTGATAAGATCAAATGCATTGGTAGAAATCTAAATCATAACACTTCACTTCAAACTCACCATTTTACATCCATTTGCCACAAATGCTTTGAACTCTTGCCCTCTTTTTGGGCAGCGGAAAAGAGATTTCAAGCTCTTGCCAGTGATATTTGGGCAGAAAGACACTTTAAGAGATTCAATGGCTTGACACTGTTTGCTGATGGCTGAAAGTCCAGCATCTGTTAAAACTGCACAACCACTCAAGTCTAATGATCTCAAGGTTCGCCCTGCAGCTGAACAAATCTGCAAAATCAATAGGAAAAAAGGTCAAATTGTCACTCAAAGCAGACAAGATGAGAACTTTTATGTAGAGTCATTCCCAGTTCTCCAACATAACCTGCAGAGCCCCTGTTGATACCAGCCTTAAGTGTTGAAAGGGTCACCTGGCTTAAAAAAAGATGACTTGGCTTAACTTCAAAATTTTAATGGTCTGACACAAATTGCTGTGCCTTTCAGATCACTTTCATGCCCTTGCTGGTTCATCTAATTTTATGTACATTACTACAGACTATGATGGCTCTTGATCAAAGGATGATACATGTTCTAAATGTATCAAATCTGGAAAAATAATTCAAACTACAGCATACACATTACCAAGGATTAGCATTTTTCTGTGGGGCACTGTCTGGGATGCTAATTAAAATAAAATTTTGTAACAGGCCTTAAAAAAAATTAATGTACCCCTCAGAATTGTTGAGAAACACCAACAGGGTTTTTTTCTTTTCAATAATTCCATACTTACTTTTTCTAAAGAATCATCATCTACTGCCTTCATTCCACACAAAGTCAATTCTCTTATATAATCCAATTTTTTCACAAGGTCAATGAGTAATTCTGATGACATTTGCACTCCATGTAAAGTCAGTTCCAGTAGATTGGATGGGAATGCATTTGCTGTCACCAATGTTCTGCCATCAGTCAAAATTCTGTAGCAGTATCCAATGTCCAGGCTTGTCAAGTTAGGACAGCCTTGAGTAACCTGCAGTAAATGATAACAGAGGAATCTTAATCAAGACATCCAAATTAAAAATAAAATTGAAAAGGACAATTTAAGGCTAAGATCAAAATAAAAACTGATTATTTTAATAATTAATTTGGTTAAAAAAAATGTCCAAATCCAGAGAGAATTCTAAACAACTTACAACATACATGCATCTATGTTGGGCTGAAAGTCATAAATAACATTACCATTTACAATTATTATAATTAATAACTTTTCACCAAAGTGAAGGACTGGCTAGTAGTAGACATTTACCAAGCAGTGAAGAAACAAGATAAATATCCACCACTAGCCAGCCCAACACTGGAATGAAAAAGTTATTTTGCTCTGTACTAAAACTAGGAGATAACATAGCACAAAAAGGTGATTTTGACTCATTTATTCTTGCAAAGAATGAAAAACTTCTGAGCGCAATTTATGTGCAAGTTACTTGGAGATTAATAGCAAAGGATGTTGGGAGTTTGAGTAGCCAATCAGAGCACACCTTCAAGGCTATCCACTGTTTTAGAATAATTATTGAGTTACTGATGAATAGATCTAACTGGCAGTTTATTTGAAATGCTACAGTCTTGTTGGCTACACTACTCACTATCTTAATTAACTGATATTAAATAGAAAAAAAATAAGGCATGGATGAGCTTGAATTATATAACAAAGGTATGACTTCACAGAACTTCAAAGATATCGATTTGTTCCTTTTCATGATCTAACTGAATCACATGGTAAAAGCTTAGGAGCAGAAGGCTGTGAACTAAGATCAGTGGTACAGTCCATTTTTCTCTATCCTTTGATACAATTTCAGTGCAAGCACAGGGGACCTTTTCAACAGGTTTTTTTACATTCAAAATAACCAATCGTCCAAACAACCATATTCGATGTATTAAATGTGTGTATAATTTGCACTACACTTAGTACTGTTTGATAAAATTTTTCCTTATTGTACCTGTAATAGTCCTGCTCCTGAAATCATATTGCAACCAACAAGAAGCAGTCTGTTTGATAACAAAAATGGAAACAACAGTCATTGCACAGGAATACAACCATGCATAAATATAATGTAGAGAATGATGCCTGTGTTGTCAAAGATTTAACTATGCAGAAAGACTCCCAAAATGTTAAAAAGGCAGTAAATCACAGGACTCGTAGTGATTAACGAGTAACTTCTCCCTAAAACATCCAAACATTAGTCAGCAAACAGGTAAAGAGAATACTAAAACTTATCAGGTAGCAGTTGTTATCTTCATCTAACACCAAATTCTCATAACTAAGTTACAACGAAATGTGTTAGTAGCAGGAAGTGGGGAGAATTATCAATCAAATCTTAAAAGTTGAAAAGTCAACAAAGTCTAATTGCTGATCAATGTTTGAGAACCAATTGTCAATAAGGTCACATTTTGTTCTTGCTCCTCTTTATTAATTGCTTGCTTAAACCCTATTTTTTTCCTTATGGGGACCAGAATAAGATGTAAAGGTATTAACCCTTTACACCCTAACATCAGTATGTATATTCTTAATACTATTCTTTATACATTTCCCAATGTGCTAACAAGGAGAACATGCATAAAAATCAGGAGTTTCTTTAGCTGGTGATCATTTTCATTATTCTCATAACCATACTGTTTGATTCAGGGGTGATATTGTGAGGAGAAATTAGATGGTAATCAAACTTAGAGGGTTAATAAGCAAGCAGTGCATAATATCTTACTCTCTGAGCTTGGGACAATCACCCGAACCAATGGCAAGCAGGCTAAGATCTGTCAATAAGTGTATTTCGGACAGCTCCAACACTTCCTAGTAAGGACAAAACTCATTAGCAAAGAGAAACTCTTTGCAGCTACTTCATGCATGTACAAGAAGTTGAAGTTTAGCACCTAGTAAAAACTAATAACAAAATTCTTGAACAGGATTGGTTATCACCAGCCCAATTTGAGTGCTAATAGGACAGTGTGTGCATCATGCTTGTCATTGGACAGTGTGCGAGTATGTACTCATCATTGGAAAGTGTGAACATCATGCTTGCCATACATCATGCCTGTGTAAATACACAGTAAGCCTCAAGAGCATGCAAGAACTGTTGTTGCATTACTTTCCAGGTTAGCTGTTTTATTCTTTAAATGAAAATGCATATATATCAATTCTAAGACTATATGCAGCAAACAATACAGTCAGATAAATTAACAGTCTCTTTTAAGCCTTTAACTCTCATGAGTGACCAAGACAGAATTTCTCCTTACAATATCAATACAATATCAGCCAGATATGTAATGAGAATAAAGAAAAATATCAATTTGGGGATGATTAGTTGATCCAATATTAAATTCTCTGAACTTACACTATAAGAATTGTATGGTTGACAGTAAGGAGAATTATGAATTTGATCTGGGAGTTAAAGGCCTGGGTTAACTGTCTAAATATACAACTAACAGATGGTTTGAGCTGATCTCAATCATCTGACCTTCTTTGGTAAACTCTTAATCATACTTGTATTAAAATATACAAGTACAACCAACAGTCACATAACTTACCAGTTTTCCTTTCAAAAGTGTACGTGTAACAGTTTCAATACAATTATCGTTAAGTTCTTTGCACCCTGGCAGCATCAGTTCACAAATATTTGGACAATTCTTTGCCAAGGTTATAACTCCATTGTTGCTCAGCTGATCAATGTGATCTAATTTAACAGATACTAATTTTGAAGACCGTAGTGTTAATAAACACTTGTCAGTGAGATGGACTTGAAAAGAACTCAGTTTAAGATGCAGAAATTCCAAATCTGTTTGTGTCTTGAGGAGGGAAGATAATCCCTTATCTGAAAAAAACACAACAACAGTTTAACATCTAACGTAAGGTCATGAAACCTATTTGTTGTTCATTTACAGAGGGCAGGTAGATTTGCAGATCAGTATGAATTAGGCCAAAAAAAACTCAGACTGCCAATTTTACAAACAACACCTAAGATCAACAGCTTTATGAATTCCTAAAACTTTCAGCTTGGATACCAGGTTTCATCTGTCTAGAACTTCAGACAGCAGGTTGCGTTTTTAATCTGCTGTCTGATTCAGTCAATTCATAAGTATGAATTAGGCCAAAAAATCAGTCAGTACATCGGTATGAATTAGGCCAAAAAAACTCCGACTACCAATTTTACAAACAACACCATGGATCAACAGCTTTATGAATTCCTAAAAATTTCAGCTTGAATGCCAGATTCCATCTGTCTAGAACTTCAGACAGCAGGTTGCATTTTTAATCTGCTGCCTGATTCAGTCAGTAAGTAAGTGTTACCTCAACTTTATTTTTAAAGTTGTCATCATCTACAGAAAGCTAGAAAACTTTTCCAGACCATGTCAGCTTAGCAATTCAATTAGAATTTGCTCTTTACTTAACACTTCTCAACACTATTCAATAACAAAACTTGGGTGAAATCAGTATGGACTATAGAAAGGAAGCAAAAACTACATACATGTATTAATATATAACTAACTGTAGACAGTACTGTTTCGGCCTTCTGGGCCTCATCAGTGCAGTGCTAATGCTGGTGGAGGTAAGGCAATATAACCACCCCAAGTGATCTCACACATGTGGGATCATCTAAGCCATACCAGAGTGCTCAAACTAGTAAAACTAGTGAGCATGTACAATGCTAGCAGCAATGACTCATCCTAGTAGAGTGCTCAATTTGGACATGAAAGCAAAGCTTTGTATGCCAAAGAGCTATATCTTATCTTATATTAATATATATATATATATACTTGTTTGCAATCAACTTATCCCATGGAAAAGTTTCAACCCAGATCCAGGTGGATGAAAGTAAGGTGAGACACACACAGATTGTGATAAAAAATTAGCTGATTCCCATCCCCCTATCCACCCTCCTGTTCCACCCCCTAGTCCATGAACCCCCTGTATTGAGTGACATCTGCCTTTTAAACCTTTCCAGACAAGATAAAAAGGCAGTGTATTCATTTTATTGAGAAAAAGAAGGAAAAAAAAGCATAGGAAATGAGTTCTTGAGACAGCACCTCACTAGTTAAGGGTATGAACTATGGTGTGTTCCTCTAAATAATTCAGATCTGGCTTAAGGATCAACTAAATAAAGGCCAGAGCAGACTATTAGCTTCAGGTCACTGCAGCAGGTCTGTGCAACAAATGACTCTGCATGTGTGTGCTCTGTAACAACAAAATTTTAATTATAGGGAAAAGATTGGCAGAAAACTAATCCAAGCTAGTTGCGATGCAAATTGGCAATGTGACTTGCCCCATGACCTGTTGTGGAACCATTAATGCCTAATGTTTTGCAAGCCTTTAAAGGAACTAATGCAAGTTCAAAGTTCTGTCAGCACCTTAACTTTGTGGTACCACAGTGAAAGCGATCATGGTTTAATGATGATCCTCAGTGGTGAGATTCCTTTAACAATTAATTTATGTCTACTAATACATGCGCTCATTCATTTTGAAGGAAATCACTTTCCTTGTCAAAACGACGAGGCAATAACAAAATTCTTCTTCACCCAACAGCTTTTAACTAGCGAACAATGTTCACAAGCTAAATTGTAATTTTGTTCATCTTTCGAGACTTCGAATAACGTGCTATCACACAGTTCCAGAGTACGTGTATGTTGCAACCAGATGCAGCGCTTATTACTTTGTGACCTTCGATTTAAAGAAATTTCGACGATCTCGACCGTGATCAAAATCGTCTCCGTAGTTCCTTACAAGAACTTCGACAAATCTCGAGAGATACTATATGCAAATTCTTAATTTACCCTTTCGAACTGATTTCGTTTAAAATATCGATTAAAATTAAAAATTTATCTTTTGCTAGGTTTCGAAGTGTCATTCGAAGAACCCAATAAGATCAGGGACCCTTAACTACGGGACGATCATGACAAATCAGGACTGAGTCAAACCTTTTATTTAAAACTCTTCACGTATTTCGTTAAAAATCGACAGTGAAAGAAAAAGAAGCCCAAAAATACTTTGACACGCCATGCAAACATATGCTATTTACAGTTGGCTTCCATGCACCCTCGAATTCAACGAATGTTTTCTCACCTGATACCTGCGGGCAATTCTTGAGAACAAATGACCTCAGTTTGCAACGGGAGAGAGCTAACTTTTGGAGCAATGCATCGTCCACTTGACCAGAATAACCAAAAGCAATGTTGGTCAACGTCGGTGAAAGAAGCTGTTTAGTTACAAATGGAATCCTTTTCGCTGTAAACATATCATGGTCGCAAAGCAATTCTAGAAGAAGTTCTTTGTCGTTTTTGCACAGTGATGATCCTGCTCGCTTGATATTTTCGAGGTTGTTAGCTATACAGAACATGCACAAGTCTATCAAAGATTTCGTCATGATGAAAAAGAAAACAACACGCAGTGGATGAAATCACAAAGTACAACTTCAAATTCATCTCTATTTTTATTCAATTAGTTTCCGCGGAAAACTGGGGCGAGTGGACTAAATTGACAGTTTAGCTCTGACGAAGGGCTAACGCTCGAAACGTCAGCCTTTTACTCTTTACGGTGGCCAATTTACGTTTTCAACTCGGTTGTTAACACTAAATTACCTGCTATACTCTCCCACCGACGCAGCATCACAGTTTCTTTAAAAATTTTTCCCCTTTTTATTAAATTGACAGTTGATCGTCTTATTACGACGTGGATAGTAACTTTTCGTCTACTTTTCATGGAGAAAATTTCAGCTTTATCAGCTGGCTCTGATTTTAACCCGGCTCTTGTTCATATGGATATGTAGTGAATTCGCCCTGTTGCAAGTTCGCCCCCAATCATTTTGCGAGTTGGCCGGACTTCGCCCTCTAACGTAAAACCAGTTCGCCACCAAATGATTCAACTTGTCTGTTCTTTTAATTGTTGCCATGAAAGGCTGCTCCCAGCGACACCCGAGTGCGAATATTGAATTACGAAGTCCATGAGATGTTGTAAAAGGTTATACGGAAATCATTCAGATGGTTTTTGCCTTTTCTATCAGATCTCGATAACTGAGCTAAAAATGTTTCATATGGAAAGAACTAAACTGATATCTTAGTCTTGATTAATCTAGATCCTCATCGATAACTGGAGAAATTTCTCCCGCTGACCCACAGGATACCCAGGCCCATCGTGCGAAACGTGAATCCTTGCTTAGAGCGGTGTTAGAAGCAGTTCAGATGACTTAAAATTAGCACGTACTTGGTTAATTCCGTCGCCTCTTTCATGCAATGTAACATCAGAACACTTAACGCCGCTGACTGTTTGAGATCGCATCTAAACGGTCAAGGAGACGTGTAGCCAGAAACAAGGCGACAGAGAAAGCAGATTTTACATCGAAAAAAAAAATTGCATGTCATACCTTAGATGGAAAATAGACTGATAAGTTTCCATAGAAACCCATGTAAACAGCCTCTCTATAGCACAACTTATACTGCTCATAAACAATTTTGTTTCATGTTACGAGCTTGAGATGCCTGTGGTTAACACGGTCAGGCAGGTTGCGAGGTTGGTAAAGATGCCCACTTGGTTAATTTTCCCGTCAAACACTCTTGGCTTGGTAACCGGGATGAAACTTAGAAGGCCCTGTCGTATTTTCGTTCTATCTTAGTAACCGAGCCCCTTTTAAACATCAAGTGCCATAAATCAGCTCTATTTTAGCAAAGACATGCTGACATTGGTTTCGCAATATCAGCTTCGGCAACTGACTGAATTTGCACAGTTACCCAGAACAGCCTCGCTTCCGTGCTTACCCAAAGATTGGAGGGCTCTCAGACGTCCTTTAAACTTTACAGTAAGTTTTCTAACTAAAAACGCTGGCTTCGGCGGGAGATTTCTGAGAGTTACGTGTCTAAATCATCTCGCTAACTGAGCCACGAATCGTACTGGAAAATTGTTAAGTGAAAAGGGAAAAAAATTTTTTTTTCTGCTAAACGAGCCAGCTGCGATCAGGTATGGAAAGGATATGGTAGAGTATAATGCAACCTGTCAACCACCTGCCGCTAGGTGAGATAGATATATATTTCAACCTACAGTGCGTGCATTCCTGAGGAGGGGGAAGTTAAAACATTATATTCTGTTCTGCCTGCTAAATGAGCTGTTCTCAAAACACTGATCGTATTCTGGCGAAACACCCAGAGCATACTCTCTTCGGAGTTCTCTGTGTGGAACAAATGTATCTGTTACCTGTTGCGTCAGGGTCAACTTGAGACCTACAACTACCTTAATCTACGGCTAAATATTTTGCGGTGAGTGCTTTTTCATTTTTATGAAAAGCTTTCGGAGAAAATTCTGTTAATCGTTTGGCAAATTGTTGTATAGTGAATTTCCCATCGTAAAAGAACCAAAATTAAGTCGATTTTTATCAAATCTGCTTAAAAAATTAACTCACAAACCGAAGCAAAACTTTCGACGGCATTTTCGCGGTTTCATCCTGATTAATACCATTACGACACAGACTAACCGATTCACTCATATAATTACAAATTTAAATCAATTATAAACTCAATTTGGTCTCAGCTGTTGATACATATAACGCATATCCATTGTATCCCGCGAGCCTGGTTTGTGACTGTTTCTCATTTCACCGATGGTGCGATCAATTGATCTGACTGACTTCACTATAAGCTAGTCTTCAAAAAGTAAATTTTCAGTGATAAATCAACAAATTGTCAAGCACAACTATACTTCTTAAAATAAGCCTTCTTATTTTGCCACTGTCATGGCTTGACAAGGAATAACTTGCCGACGATTGGATCGGTAAATTTGACCTCTATGCCGCACCATTACAGCTGCACCAGATCCATTCATTTCGACTCAAACACTACGTTACCCGCCTATGTAAGAATATTCTACTATAGAAACCAACCGCTAGTTATCAAAATAAATGCACTTCTTTCATTACTAGTTAACACAGTATTTTGTCCAATACTAAGCGGCACACTGGTAATAGTATATAACTCCTCTCTCTTTCTATGTTAGATTAGTTGTTTTATTACAGTGACCAGTCAATTTTTCTATTTTTTCCAAGATAATTTGGTTTCATCACCTGAATTGATAATGTAAATTGGGCACCGTAAAAAGTATACCCCCTCCCACCAACACCCAACAGTGTCAGCTTAGCACCTTTTGTTTCTTTAAAAAACTTACACCCGTTTATATATTTTTTCCATTTTGTCTCAGGATCGGACTCATCGTTGAAAATCATCGCACAGTCTTTGGCAAATTTCTCAGCGTGACGAATAAGGCCTTCAGCATCTCTACGCACCTGTATATCGGCTTTGACTCATGACAACCCTGGGTATCGATTACTTCAGAAACCCTCTTCAACTTGGATGTCAGCCAAATAGCCCATAACTGCCTTTAAAGTTAAGCTTTCTACTCCCTAAAAATTAAAAGGATGGATCAACAAAACAGTGACATAGAAAATACTCCTGCCAAGCCAGACGATCAGCAAATTTCGTCATCACCGAGCGACAAACGAACTTCGCAACAAAAGCCCCGAACTATCAGCGGCTTCCCGAAGAGATACGTACTGCTACTGATGATCTTCATTGGATTTGTAAATATCTACGCCATGCGAGTGAACCTTAATGTGGCCCTTGTAGCGATGGTGAACAATCAGACAATCATAAAGGGAGGAGTCTCAATAGTTAAGGTACATGAAACTTCACCGCTATGTGTTTGATCCAGTTATTTGGATCGTTGCGTGCAGCTGACGGTTTTGTATGCGCAAAACAAGTTACGACCGGCCAAGCTGCGAGGCTTGTAACGGAGGAAAGTCTTCTACTTGAGGCTTCGCTGCTCATCACTTAGTGCACACAAAAGCGTAAAAATAGCACAAAACCGTCCGCCACCCAGGCTGTTGTAGGATAGGTAGCTTGTTCTTTAGAGAAAATTTCAAAAACGTAGTCACCACAAAGGCTGAAAAAAGTGGAAAATAAGATGAAGAGCTCACCTGAATTTGTGGTAAAAATTGATAAGTAGTGAATGTCGATGTTGTTTTGTAGTGTTATTTTCATTTTTTTGCCTTTTTTTCATCGTTATTAGTATTTTTTTAATTGAAAGCACTCCGGGATTACATTGGTTTTTCTTACCCATGTTTTAAGATCAGTGTAGAAAACTCACGCAAATTAAAAAAAAAAAGAAGAGACAAATCTTAAACCAGTCGTGGTATGGTCGACAGAGTAGTTTTCAGTTGATTGTCGAAAGTAATCTGGATTTACTTTGGTTTCTTTTACTACGCTCTTTGATTGGTTCAGAAAACACGCGCCGTCCTTTTGACCAATCAGATGAAAAACTAATATCAAGCGTGATTGTGACTTATATGTTCACCCGCGATTTCCCGCGCCTCAAGCAGTTTGCTTGCTTTGAATTTCCATTGGTTCCCAGTGACATTTACCTTTGTTCTGATTGGGCATTGTGATAACTTTGATTTCGCTTATACGACATCCAAGAATGCACCTTTTGTGTGTATTCTTAGAAGACGTTGACGGTGAACAAGATTAGATGGTGATACATTGAACATAAGGTTTTTATTTATTTTCGATACACGCCACACTTTTTTTTAATTAGATGAAGGACCAAAATATTAAATTTATCTGTTTAAATGTTTTTTTCCTTCAGGTCGAATACTAAACCAGATTCTTCTATTTTTTTTTTATAGCAAGCTGAATTTGATTGGAGTTCAAAACTGCAAGGTAAGATTGATGGCCTTCAAAGAATAGAAATATTTTTTGAGGGAAAATACTATGAAACCTATGGCAGTCTAGCTTTGGGAAAGTAACGACTACCAATTACTTATCGCCGCGAAGCAGACTTGGGAGGGGGGATTGAGGATTTTTGTTGCGTCCAGATAAAATTTACCTGATCACCCTATAAGGCTCTGTAATATTCCCGTGATCCTCTTCCCCCCCCCTCATTGGCTGTTAATTATCAGTCGATTTGCTATAGTTCCTTCTTAGTACTACGTTGAAGACGACTTATGCCCCTCCGCCCCCCCTTAAGACAATGCAAACCCCCCGGCAATAAGTGCAGACTAATTCCCGAATTTCAGTCATCGAACCACAAATTCATCGATTTCGTGCATAAATTCCGCCGATGAGCTGAATTCGATTTCTATTGCGTGGCTAAGGCACATTTTAATAATGAACCAACTTAGTTATTTCTGCTCGTTTTTAGGTCTCGTCCTAGGCTCATTCTTTTACGGTTACTGGGTTTTACAGATCCCTGGAGCTTGGGTAGCACTTAAAATCGGTGGTACTCGCGTGTTTGGTTATGGAGTACTTCTGACGTCACTACTGGCTATCATTACTCCAATTGCTGCAAGATATCACGTGATGGCTTTAATCGGTGTTCGAATTTTTCAAGGTTTATTTTTGGTAAGTCATAATACAGCATCTTTTAACGGGGTCTGGTTGAGCCGGTAAAATTAGGGCCAGAATGACCTTTGACGACTTGATGCAGGTCCGGGCACACGATTAACGAATCAAATAAATCCAGCACTATACGTAAAAGGAAACGTCGGAGGTTAACTCTGTCGAGGATGCTCTCCAAATAAAATATGAAATAAGCTGTAATAAATATAGGAATGCAAGAACTAGCGAGAGTCTTGCTTACTTCCTTAATTTGCTTGGAAAATACTTAAATCCTGCTCTTCAAACATTTCCCTAAGAAATATATTCCACTGTTTGATAATTTTTTGGGGAAAAAAATAAAAACAATTTACTCTGGCTAATGGCTGTTTTAACTCAACATGAATGATTTGATGCTGTTATGTTATTAGAAAAAAATATAAATAATAATTGCAGTTGCGGCCATCGAGACTATAGGGACTTTAAGCAAACCACGACGGCGACAGCAACGAGGACGTGGAAAAACAAAAGAACTAATTGGCAGAACAATAACTCAGCACGTGCGTTTTAGAACTTTGTACATTTCTTAGCCGTACTATGGAAAGCAACAACGTGAAATCACCATAATTTGCGTCATCTGCGAACCGAAACCGCGACGGCAAATTATTTTAATTTCCATTTGGAACTCAACGCTTCTTTCATACGTTATGCAGAAGTTGAGGTGTGGCGCCGTATGAGACGGTAAACACATGCAGCCATTTTTGAAATTCTAATTTAAAATTCGATTAGAAAGTGAATTTCACTTTCTAATCGAAATTTTCCATGGCGTTGCCGTCCTGACTGATTAAGGTCTCTTATGAACAGTCTTGTACAACTTTAGCGGAGATAGCTAAGCCCTTCTTGATCCGAGACAGGACCGAAGCAGCCTTACTGAGGTGAAATAGTTCATTCGTTTGGTGTGATTTCTTGTTTTTGTTCTTGTTGATTCTTTTAGGGAGTTACTTTTCCGTGTAACCACGCCATCTGGAGCAAATGGGCACCTCCTTTGGAAAGAAGCAGTTTGATAACCATTTCCATAGCAGGTTACAAAGCTTTTTTTCTTCATCTTTACCATGCATGCAAAATCTCTTATGAGTGATAATGTGAGGCAAACTTAACGTTGACAAGTAGTAGCAATAATTCTAGCAAAAACTCTTCATTTACCACCGACGTCTTAATTGTAATTCATTTATCTGTTGGGTGTTTAAAGCGTTTGCCTTCGTTCTCTGTGAGATTGTGACGAAAAATAAGGGTAGAGTTTTAAGAATCACTCATCATCTATAGCCGAGGGTGGGGATAGGGGGATGAGGGGGGGGTGTGGGGGGTGTGGGGGGTGGGGGAAGGAGGATTTTGGGAGATCATGTGGTTTGAGGAGGAAAGGAAAGGGGTCAGTCACCGCTAACAGAGTACAAGACTGACTTCAAATTAACTGGTAATGAGGGGGTGGAGGGTAATAAATATCTTATGGCACTTTATAGGGATCTGCTGAATATTTTATCGTGATTCAACCAAAATCCTTCAGTCCCCTTCCTCCTTCCCCCAAGCTGATAAATTATGAACGGTCCCTTTACATGGTTTTATCAATTGACATTAAGTAAAAGCGATGCTCTGTTTGCAGGTTGTCCATTTGGCAATATAGTCGCTATACCTCTCACCGGAGTGTTATCCAAGTACGGTTTTGATGGTGGATGGCCGTCAGTGTTTTACTGTATAGGTAAATAGTTATTTCAACATTGGAAACTGTTTTAAGTGCAGCAGAATCCCGCTTAATGGAACAAGACCTGGCTTCTCTTGGATTTGACCCCATTTTTGCCGTCATGTAATATCAGCTTACTCGAACTCGTTTACTCGAATTCCCCGTTAAATCAAACTAGTTTTACTTTCCCTTCGCCAAAGTTCACTCTGATAACTTAAACCTTAAGTGAAAACGTTGGTTGACTAACGTTACAGCATCAAAACATAGCTGATTGACAGTAACCGTTCTGTAATCGTGATTGATACAAACGTGATAACATTTATGAAAACAGTCAACATTTAGCTTAACTTCCTAATCTTAAAGTACTTGTAAAAAAACTTAAGCTCTTACAAAGGAACCCAAATGTACGGAAATAATGCTAACTTACACCATCTTTCTTTTCACTTGACCGTTCGAGCCAGTGAGATTCTACTGCAATTTTCAGCAGTAAATATTTAGCAATCATTTATGTCACGTGCTCTTGTGTGTTGTAGGATTATCAGGGATCGTTTGGTATTGTGCCTGGGAGATGATCGTTCATGATTCCCCAACATCACATCCCACCATAACAGAAGCAGAAAAAAATTTTATTGAGACAAGTATTAGTGGATCTGACGATAAAGCTGAGGTGAGGGGACAGTTGAGAGGGTCAGCCAGAGAAAGTACAAAATCTAGATTTATTAGGGGTGGAGATTGGGGTGGAGATTGATGTCGTTGATGGCAACAAATTTTGATTGGTGGTAGTTGATTGGCTAGCATGCTTCCATGCTTCCGCTTAAAGGGCATGTAAACCCAAAAAACGTTCATTTTCTTTTCACATAGATGTTTAGTAAATATATCAAGTACACCAAAGGTGCCATTAGTTTTTCTCAAAAGTCCATTTTCACTTTGAAAAAGCTCTTCCAAATTCGAAACATTCGCCATTTTGAATGGCGCCATCTTTCTTGTGACGTCACGGGTGGAACCTACAAAGTTTCGTTTAATAATCGCGTAAGACACGGAGTCTTTTCCACAGCCGTTGTTTGCCGGTCTCGTCACGATTTTTTACTTACAGTTTGCTTCAATATACTCAGTTTTTTCATAATGGTAAAGCGTTGTGTCGTCCAGTTTTGTACTGATTCAAACAAAACTGGGCATACAACGCAAATATTTCCAAATGACGCAAATTTGAAGCCACAATTTGTGAAACTTGTTCAAATGAAAATAGCGGATTTCGTCGAGCCGTTCGAACATTCTGTTGTTTGTAGCAGTCATTTTTCTTCCTGGTGTTGTACCTACAATTCAGGCCCTTCCAGAAGCAAATTATTCGGAACTATAAACAGCTAGCTGTGGTACTGTATTATTAAATCAATGACAGAAACAACTCAAGCAAATCGATCTCAAAATGTAACGAAACAGATGAAACGGAAAACATTTAGCTTACTTGTTTCCGGTGTGATTCTCTGTGCCTTACTACTGCCTGTACGTGTAATAGGCCGTCTCTAGCACCCAGAAATCGAGGCAAATTGACTAAAAACCTGGATACTCAGTGATACAACTTATCTGGGTTTCAGACCCTCGCTCCTCTACTTTTTGCCACAATTGCCCGATTTCGGTACAACAAACACTTTCACGAGTTGTCGGCATTGGTTGACAAGTTCCACACTCGTACCTTTGACAATTTTATATAAAACACCCTCGGAAGCTCAGCGGGTTTAAAAAATTTCTGTTGCATTCTTTTAGATTGTACCCTTGCTTTATTGGATTTTCATATCAAATACAAGTAAATCACACAGTAAATTAGATACCAGTCTGAGTTTCCGAGGAGGTCGCATCGCTGTCAACACTGTGTTCGTGCGGATCGCTTCGGTGAACCCTACGCAGCTCATATTGTTAAGGACGTGGCCCAGACTCTCCTAAAGATTATAGACCATCCCCATCGCCGTCATATACTAAGCTTAGGGCATTCAAGTCGCTATCTTCTGAAAAACATCTTCGAACTACCGCTACTTACGCGAGCTACCACACCAGTTCTGCTAGGGAATATGTGTTGCGTAATATTTTAGTTCCACCGCTTACGTCACGACTCTCGCTATTGTTTTTACCGGAAATGGAATTTCAGTTGAAAATGCCGATTTTCTCCTAAAATAAGTCGAATTGGACAAAACGAATTTAAGATTCGTTCTCTACGAGGATTTTTACATAGTATGAGAAAAACATGTATTTTTGGGTTTACATGCCCTTTAAATTGCTCCTTTTCAACAAATTTTTCATGCGGCGTTTAAGATGTAATTTCGCGACCCGGACAATCACGGAAGTTTGTTTTCGCCATCTATAGTTAGGGCGACGAAATTCACATATTTTCCCATCAATTGAATTAAGTTCGTGACTGTTTGAGTATTGCTAGCATATAGAACCGGGAAAAGTTTTACGTGTTAAAATAAATGACTTTTTCTCCTAAAGTTAATTGGTCTCCAACTTAAAGGCAAATGTGATGCGACTCTGACGGTCTAGCCTGCCTCGTTGATTAAAAAAAACTAGGGTTTACCTTGTAAGTCATATGCTTTGTGACCTATGTTTTACTTGATAACGCCTTGAACTCAAATCACGAAAATTAATTCCAGAATCCTCTAGATTTCAAGTCTAATCTGCCAATCTAGCTTTCATCTTTCAATTGCTGTTACCAGCGGATAACGGCTAATCTTTTTTAATTTCCAGTTTGAAAGGCTTCCTTGGTCAGATATTTTGAAGTCACCACCAGTTTGGGCCATTGTGTTCGGCCACTTTGGAGCATGCTGGGGATATTATACACTATTCACTGGCATGCCCACGTATTTTAAAGACGTTTTAGATTTCGATATTGAGCAGGTAAATAAATTAAATCTTAGGTGTTAGTTTTCTAGGGAAACTATTGTGCCGTATCTGCGGCGATGTGACACAATAAGTATTTTTTCCTATGATTTTATAGAGTTAAAGACTATGAAAACCACCAGAGATAAGTTTGCTTTTTTAGCTATTGTTGTTGCTGATTTTTTTTCGGGCGAAGTTTACTGGTCGAGCATATTGAGTGAGGGTTATTGTCTGTGTTTAAAAGCGTGTTTACTTGACAAGTATTATGGTTATAAGCTCGAAAAAGGGATGAGTGATTTATAGGCCTTCAGGGCAGTCAAAGTTTTTCTGAATACATGGGAGGGAAGAGTGTCTGTAAAAAGTGTGAATTCACCTACCGACATAGAGACAATGTTCATTTGTTTTCGTTTCAGACTGGATTCCTAGCAGCCTGTCCGTATTTGTTTAAAGCCATTCTAGGTCCAGTAGGAGGGGTAACAGCTGATATGCTCATAAGATACAAGATTTGTAAAATCGGTACAGTAAGGAAAACTTTCTACGGGGCAGGTAATACTTACATCTGCGTATCTGTACGTAAGTAGTATGCAATCACTAAGGCCAAAAGTATATAACTTTATAATGCTTCCGCTAGGGTTTACTGTTAATATTTTTACCCTGCTTTTAAATTTTGAAATAAGTGAAAGATGGAGATAATGCGGGTGACTCGCATATGATTGTTTTTGTCGCGGTGACTGGTACTCATTATCAGTGCTAGATTTCCGGACTCATTATCAGTACCAGATCTTTGGTAAACCTCTGCACGACTTGTTTCGAATCTCCTCGCGGAATGTGAACGTGCGTCCTGTAGCACTGATCAAAAAGGACCTGCTCGCTGGCTGAGAATCACTGAGTCGCGATGGATTCTGAAAAAACAAATGACAAGCGAACAGTAGCGTCGAGTTTGAACTGTTCAGTTTCGCCTTAGTTTAAGGCCCTACATTTTCAATCTAGAGTTTCCACGTTCTTTGTTTGTAATGCTCCACTTCTTTTGATAATCTGAGCACATTTGGATAGATGTATGCGAGCCAGACTTCAGCCTTACTTGATGGTGGATTAGGTTCTGACCTCAAGATTCGCCTTAAAGATAAATCTTCTCCGATTCTGTCCACAGGTTGTTTATTAGCTGGAATATTTATTGTGGCAACAGGCTATACTCAGCAAAGGAGATTAAGTGTTATATTCTTGGTGTTGGGTGTTGGATTTTCTGGTTTAAATGCTATTGGTTACGCTGTCAATCATTTAGACATTGCCCCGCCCTTTGCAGGGGTGCTTATGGGCCTTACCAACACATTTGCATCAACTCCTGGATTTATAAGCCCTCAAATAACAGGATTTGTTACTTCAAACAAAGTAGGTAGACTTCAATACGATCAAAAAAAGAAAATGAAGAAAGGATTTGAATGCCTAATAAAGGCTCAAACTTACGCGCCCTAGGAAGCTTCATTTTGTTCTCCGTTAGAGAAGAAGTTGGCTCAGTTAAATCTGACCCGGGAGGTTTGCTAAGGGTCTAACAGAATCAGTACCAGACCCCCTCTCCCTGCTTGTCTAAAATCTTCCCGCGGGCGGAGAAACGCGCGTCTTGCAGAGCTAATAATAAAGTCCAGCTCGCAAACTTCAGGTTTTTAATGCAGTAATTGTCTTAAATCTTTTAGAAACAAGAAGAGTGGAGGATAGTATTCTGGATCACACTTATTGTTTATGTTATCGCCGTAATTTTCTACACGTGGCTTTGTTCAGGCGAACGCCAGCCGTGGGCATCACCTCCTAAACAGGATGACATAGACAAAGAGGAATAAGACTTCACGGCTCATCATTTGCTGCAGGCAGAATCATACAGTGATACGGTTGTCGCTATTTAGTGTGGTCCATGGTTAAATGTCTCTGTGTCACGGTGGCAAGTTGGTTCCAGTCTTCGCTCTCTTGTTCCATGCTATCAGTGTCAAGCAAAGAGTGAAGGAATACTTACTTCCGTGTGGCTCATAGTGAAACGCAATAATGCGACCTCATCACCTGGCCGAGGCTAAGAGTATGGTAGTTTGAAAGGCGTGATCAACTATTATACTTTTTTATAACATCCGTATCATTTGCGAAGTATATTGACTTTGATTAAGAAAAACATCGAAAAGCCTGCGCATATGAATAATTATTAGATAAACTTCAACTAAAAAATAAATCAATAATCGCCCAACTACCTCGCAGTATTTCTTTATAGAGCGGTAAACATGTTCTGTTCCAGGAGAGAGGGGGAACATTTGATATAATGACACTCAAGTAAAGAAAAGAATTAGATGAAGCCTAGCTACATGAATCTGCTTTCTCCAAACTTGAAATAACTTGTCTTTACAGATTTCACCTCTCCGAAAGGGAATGGCTAGCGGTCACAGTAGCCCGACACCTGTGCCTGTCATCTGTTGAGATATTTTATCCATCACATATTCTAGCTTGAACGCGATTGGTCGAAACGCTTTTAGTGAACTTATACGCACCAGCTAAAACAAGAAATTTTCAAACGTATTTGCTTCCTTGAGGTTTTATTCTTTATGTTATATTTATAGTTAAGTTTCTGTTACGTAGGTCCTTTATCTCCTACATCGGTGACAAAGCTGTTGATACATACTATTACGCAAAGAGAAAAGACCGCTCACAATACGCTGCTAAAACTATGTTTTTCTTTAAAGAATATACTTTTCAGCATTGCTTTCTATGTGGGGTAAGTGGAGGGAGGAAATGAGACAGATATGGAAAAGAAGATGAAGTAACCACGAAAGCACGGGTTGAACCCAGTGATGTCTCAACGATTGTCTGTTTTTAAAATGTAGTTGTCATTGTGCATAATAACGATAAACAGTTTTGACAGTGATAAACATGTATATTTTAAATCTGTACCAACCGTACTTAAATAGCAGAGTTAAAGTTCTGCGTTCACATGTCAGAACTGATCGCACTTTTCCTCCTCCCCTTCTGAACACAAAAAGAGAGTCTGTTTTGAGAACTAATTTACAAACCTAGCTTGTTATTGAAACAAGCATCAGGATCAGGGACTTCTCAGCCGCCCTTTCCTTTGCGGAGAATTGTGGGAAATCCACGGGAATGATTCAAGAACCCAATTAAGAAGGAATCCAATATTTTGCTTCCTCGAGGTTGACTGCAATATCTCGGTAATACCGATATAATTACTGTCATCATTATTAACGAACCTCTTTCAGTTTAGTATCCTTTTTCAAGAGTCAGGTTTTCTGCTTTTCGTAGCCTGTCCTGACCACGTAACAGTCAAATGTTGGGGGTCACCTCACAGTTATTATTTCGCTATATTCACCAATAGGACTTGAGCATGGAGCACAAGAACGTTAACAAGGTATTAAGATTGCGTGAGGTCGAACCCAAAGCCAACCAAATATTCCTATACTGATAAGTATCCGTATTTTCTTAAGACTGGGGCTCCGCTTTAAGCTATTCGCAAAAAAAAAAGTTACTTGATAGTTATACAGTGTCTAGTAATAAATAGGAAAACTAAGAGGAATGCATGACAGCACTGGTCGAAATAAACTTAACAAAATAATAGGTTATTCAGCGGAACGTTTAAAAATATATGCTTATGACAAGCGTAACATTGACTCATATAACGAGTACTGTGCGCAAACTGACGTTCACTTTCTGCATTAAGGAGTTATTTCTGTATAACTTCGCTTTCGCCATTGTCAGAAGTCGTTTCTTCATCAGTAGAATCCTGAGGAGCGTCTTCAATTGGGAGGGTCTCGTGAAGATACTTGAGCAGGCCTCCTTCAGCAAAGTCAGCCACTGTGTGCCCCTGACCAGTCATCACCCATCTGGTGGTCAGTAATCCTTCCACACCCACAGGACCCCGGGCATGGATACGACCCGTGCTGATACCTACTTCAGCACCTAAATAAAACAATGGCGTTTACTTAGTATCCTGTACCTTTAAAGGACTCGTTGAATTCCCCTCCCGGCTACCTCGGGCAAGTTCAACAATACAATACCCCTATGCAGGAAAAGAAAACCCTGATAATCCACTCATAGGAACAAAGGGTAACGTGCATCCCCGACCAAGGCGGTGGTACTATACCGGGCGTTCAAGGTGCTGCTGTTTGCAGAACTGCTAGACACAGTCGAACCTGCATCAAGCGGTCACCATGCACTAAGCGGTCGGTTTTCGAAGTTCGAAATTTTTCCTTTGACGACTGTAATTTTCACCTCTATTAAACGGTCTTTACATGTACAACCACTTAAATAAAACTAAATATAGTCCTTCTAGTAAAATTGAATCCATGTTTATCTCCCGAGATCAATGTTAGATGCATTTTTTAGCCAATTTTTTTTTTTTACAACAGGTCGTCAGTTATGGCTTCTCTACAGTCTCGCTGACTCAACGAGCCCGAAGCAATATTTCAAAATAAAAATTTACAAAATAGATCAACAGGTTCTGGCGCCGACATCCTACCCGGCACATTTTGTTTCTTTAGCTGATAGTTTTATTGCATAATTTACCAAACTTCTGAAGCCCCCACATTGAGTGAAAGTTAAGTTACCAGGACCTCCGAGAAACGGGGCCTGGTCACTCACGGAAGTTAAAGGTTTAAAAGCTTCTAGTTCCACGTGACTTTATGAGACGAAAACGAAAAGTAACAACACTACATGAAGAACACTGGCCGTAGAGGATTTCATCGCCATTACAGCGTCAAAATAAGAAATCCAACTCCACCACTATCGTTGTTGCGCGCCTGCGACCTGTTTCCCAGACTTATGGTATCTACGAGTAAAGTAGCCCTTTTTATTTATTAAAGCTTTCCTAAAATGTGACTTGACTTTTATTTTCTTTTGGGATAATTTTTTTTTACACTTCACATAAATAAAATCGAAGCAAATTTCTCCTTCCACCGGCTCATTTCTCTTCAATTTTGCGCTCCACGAACTAAACCTTTTTACGGCAACTGTATTCCTGTAATACCTGAGAAAAATGTTTCATACTTACCCAAGCCAAAGCGATACCCATCCGAAAATCTCGTGCTTGTGTTGTGGAAGACACACGCACTATCCACAGCCTTCAGAAAGTGATCAGCAGTCTCTCCTGAGAAAAAAACATTTTAGGGTTTATTCAGTAATATGCACAACGAAAAGTATTAAATGCGTCTTGCGCTGCTTAAAAATTTGTCAACTGAATTACACGTTGCGTAATAAAGAAACGGAGAAATATGAGCGAGTTGCGTGTATTGCCCTGCGTAATGAAGCTTACATAAATTCCCTTTTACGTTCTTACAGCAAAAAGAACGAACAAACAAACAAAACAAAACAAAAATAAATAAAAAACAACAACAACAACAAAAACACAAACATGGCATTGCTCGCAGAACAAGTGACTCACGCATCGATAGCACTTTTTTCCTTACACCAGATTCCCCCAACCAGGTGACCCATGGAACATGGGGTTGTGAGGGCTGGGGAGGGGGTGTAAACGATTCTTGCGCAAAACGAAGACGGACTGCTCGGCAGATTGAAGAGCTGATGGCTACAGAAAAGACCCTCAGAAGTGGGCCTCAGAATTATTGAAAGAAATGGCCCCTACTGGAACAAACTGACGTTGTATTGTTATAATGTAAACTTTTGCAAACGTTTAGGCAACATCTCCGTTGGTTAAAATTGCGTGCGGCGGCAACTTCAGAAAATCCAATGTGGCTTTCATTTGTTTCAAATTCTTGTACAATTTAGACCTTGCGTCCAATAAATTCCGACGAAACTTCACATTGCACCCAATTTCATCGGCGTCACGGTAACTTGTTCCGCTAGTAAAGGTTTCCTTTCAGGAGATTTGGTCATTTACGAATCTTTTTAGATAGCCACAATTAGTATATACCGAAAAATTTGAAAGCGCGCTTTGATTGGCCACTCAAACTCAAACAGCGCGCTTTGATTGGCCACTCAAACTCCGAACATCCTTTGCTCTTCGCCTCCGAACAACTCGCGCGAAAATCGTTGCGACACAAAGAGAGATGAGAAGAACCCTGATTACCGAGAGATGAAGGCTAAGATTGAGTACGATATTCTTACCATTATCGGTGATAATGACATCAGTATGTGAGCTTCCAAATTTATGGATGTGATCAATGGCTTCCTCTGTGGTCCTTACCACTTCCACCGTACACTCTAACCCACTGTACTCTTTCTTCATGGTCTTAGCAGGAGCCGGAGCCAGCGGTAAAGTTTTCACTAAGTTGGGTCCGGCGTGAACTATCACCTTAAAAAAAATAATAGTAATAAAAAAAAGGACAAATAAAATCGATGGGACGTAGAAATAAAAAAAGCAAAATTTGCAAACGGAGTGCTACTGGAAAAGCGTTACTGTAGATATTGGTGGTCTTTACTTAGGAGGACGCACCTTTCGTCCAGCATGTGTAATGAACGAACTTACGTAGGTTAGCAGCGGACAAATAAAGCGCACTGAATGAAAAAATGTCCAGTTTTGTGCTTCAATTTAACTCAATGCGGTCTCCTCATAGTTTTGTCAAATTTCGCGATTTTGACGCAAAGAACGCGAGGAACGATAAAAAAGATATCACTTGTCCAAAATAACGCACAAAAATTTATAACCGTTGAAAAGCAACGCTATAAAACTTTCCTAGAAGCGAACTTACCTCACGCGTTCATGTGTCATCCACTACAACAAGTTCAAAGCAGTGTGTCATATAACATTAACTCTTTAACCCCTTGGAGCGACTAACATGTATTTTCTTCCGATTCAAATGTTGAGGTAATCAAAATAAGGGAAATGATCACCAACTAAAGAAACTCATGATTTTCCTGTTATTATCATTGCAAATGTATAGAGAGCAGTTTGGAAAAAGCGCATACTAATGTTAGGGATTAAAGGGTTTCGACTTACTCCTTTTTCTCTAAGAGCCTTCAGCATCCGTTCCAGAAATGGTGACCTTATGAGATCCCTGTGTACCAAAAGAGTCTCCATAGCATTGCAAGCTGCAGGATAATCGCATTTGGAATCCACCACTACAAACAGAAAGAATAGAAAATAATGTAACCAAAATAAAGATGATCAAGTGAAGTTTAACGGTTGTAAATGTACGACCACTCACATCCGAATGTTTCTCTTGGCAATCATTAAGCCCAAACGGGTCAGCGATTGAAGAACGGTTTAGTTTGAAGATATTGCCCATGAAAGCTCGGTAAAATATTCAATGTTGACTGACATTTTCAGTCTTGTCGGGCCCAATACGTTCCGCGCCTTTGAACATCCAGGTGAATAAATTTTTAAAGGTGTTGGCTATTACTGGAAATTGTAGCGAACCAAAATTTTCGTATTCCATGATCCTTGAGGCACAGTGAAACCAAGTTGCGGTTTTGATCCCACGCACATGAACCGCAAGCAGTGTCCACGAAGTTATGCTGAAGATTGCAAAATGCGTGTTCGTGTCGCATCATTCGCACCCGAATCAAGGATGATTGGTTAGGAGAGAGCTGCGAGTTTTCTAAACCAATCACGGTGCGAAGTTAAGCAATCGCGGGTCATCACGACTTCCAATTGAAAATTAAGCAAAATCAGCAAAGGAACGCTTCCCTCACCAAGCATAAGGTACAATAATGAGTTAAATAATCCTTACCAATCTTGGTGGCTATTTCAAGATCTGCATCTTTATCGACATACACGTGGCAAATTCCCTCAGCATGCCCAAGAACAGGAATTCCTTTGCTCTCCGTCTGAATGCGCTCAATCATCTCACTGGAGCCTCGCGGTATGACTAGGTCCAGGTATTTATCCAATTGAAGTAGATCATTTACCTCTTCTCGAGTACTGACCTATCAGAAAGATTAATAAATACACGGTCAGCATATAAAGACTACAGCACTGACAGGGTTACACTCGACTCACAGAGTTCGAAGACAGATCTGTGACAAGGTTTCCATGAGAAACGATCGCCAGGAATTCAGTAAACGGCGAGCGAAAAGAACGAAAAGCCAGCGAGTATGTGGAGGAGGTTTGGGATGGGTACACGCAAAATTTTTTCATTTAACACACTTTCGCTACAATCGCGCTTCGTTTATTAGAAAAATTTCCACTTAAGTGTTCAAAGTAATTCGGAATCCCTTTTATTTGGGTTTACTTTATTGCACCTTGCCATTGGTACAGAAAACTCCTACTACTTCCTCAACCGATCAGATCCAAAACTAAAACAGAGGCGAAATAGTTACTCGTATTTTCCAGCACTTAAAACTGTTTTTATGACACCCGATCGAAATGCGGTCTGAACAATTGCCTGGAACAGGGTACCCACTCTTCCTGTTTTGGAAGTCAAAAGATTTTCGAAGCTCGTCCCAAGAAATCATTGAGAGTGTAAAACACATACTGAAAGCTACTAAGTCCAAATTCAGTGTGGGAAGTAAATTTAAATGCAAAACAGTTAAGAAGGTTGAAATTGAGGGCAGAAAAATTCAATTTTGAGGTAAAAATTGCAATCATTCAGAACCGTCGCAAAACTTACCAAACTAACAGCTTCCGGGGGAACGTACATCGACAGAGCCTCTGCAACAAGACTGTGAAGACATCTGTTGCTGTGATAAGCTTCTTTGCCACCCTTCAGAAGCAAACCATTGCCTGTGCTGATAGCTAGAGAGGCAACCTTGGAGAAAAAAAATCCAGCTTAAGAGGAGGAAAGTAAACAAATACATGAACAAACAAAACCAGAGAAAGAAAAAAATCCCTTTCGTCTTCTTTATGTAAGGTTAAAGACACCTGGGGTTTACGAAAGCAGAATTTTAGTGTAATAATTTAACTTCAGCTCAACTCAAGCAGTAAACTGACAAACAAAATAAAACATAAATAACAACAAAATGACAAAAACAGCAACAGTACACAAAAACAGCAAACAAACGAACAAACAATGAGCAAACAAATACTGTCCATAGCTTAACGCCACGTAAAGTCAACTTCTAAATCTTATAGTATTATGTAAAGTCGTTTAGGCATAAGCTATGTATTACACATACTTTTAATCTACAATTTTAGATAACTAGAGAACAAACTCAATTCTCAACGTAGTTCACAAGTGACTTTTGGATGGAACAGAGTTGTTTTCCATTGAAAACATACGCGCGGCAATACTGCGTGATTTATTTAAATACACGTCAATACTACAGTGAAATGATGCTTAGATATTTGACTCAACCCATGGCAACCCTTATATCCATTCTGTTTTCTAAGAGGTCGTATCTTTCTGTTTAAAACATAACGTTCAGTAGCCGTATCTCATATACACGAGTAATAATCAACATGTGTTATAACATAGCTAGTAAATTTGTGTAATCAAATTCAATTGCGCGAGGGTGCTTCATATTCCTATTGTGCACGCTCATGACGTCAGCAAACAAATCCCTCGAGAAAAAAAAATTTTCCATCTGGTTGAACATGTTATAAAACAATTGGTTCATACGTCAGCTGTGCGTTCATCGAGATATGACGCACTTGGAAGTTTGAAGAGCACTCAAGAAGCTAGAGTTGCTCTCGGCTACGCCTCGAGCAACTCTTACGCATCTTTCGTGCTCTCCAAACTTCCCGCGTGCTTCAAATCTCGATGAACGCACGCTGACGTATGAACCAATTGTTCATTGACCACAGCTGTACCTGCACTAGAGCATCTGGGCGAGATTCAAAAATCACGAGAAGCACTCCAATTGGAACAGTTTCCTGTTTCAGTTCTAGACCTTGAGCGATTTTGGTTCGTTTAAGCACACGACCCAGGATGTTGTGAGAGGAATCCGCAATCTGTCTCAGTCCCTGAGCAAGATTTTCGAGTTTGGACGGCGTCAAAAGCAATCTGGCCATCATGGGAGCCGATAGTCGTCCCTCAAACCGAGCATGGTCCAGATCTTTGGAGTTAGCGTCTAAAATCTGATCCTTGCGTTCGATTAGAAGGTCAGCCAACTTGTAAATGATTCTGGCCCGCTGAACAAAACACATAAAAAGAAAAACAAAAGAACATCACTTAAACTGCAAAACAACACGCGAAGTTTGAGCATTGAAATAACAGATAAGGCATGAGGGGACTTGACTCCGAGTCGAGCTTCAAAAAATTATGGTGAAACAGAGAATTAACTCTGAAGTGTAAATTAAAGTGCTATTTAAACCCATGAATAACCCATTGGGCGTTAGCCCTAATAAAGGGAAACAGGGAACCACACGAGGCAAAGAAAAAATCTTTTGACCTCGGTGGGAATCGAACCCACGACCTCCGGATTAGATCTACCGTTACTCTGCCGACTGAGCTACGAGGTCGCACAGAGAAAGTCGGGGACGATTTAGGATGGTGAATCGCGGCGAAGAGAAAGTAAGGGTACATATGAAAACCCAATGGGTTATTCATGGGTTTAAATAGCACTTTAATTTACACTTCAGAGTTAATTCTCTGTTTCACCATTTGTGTTCCCAGTGCTACGCGGCACAACATTCATTCTTCAAAAAATTAGGCTGAGGAAAACAAAGAGAGACAAAGAGTTAGCGTCTAAAATCTGATCCTTGCGTTCCATTAGAAGGTTAGCTAACTTGTAGATGATTCTGGCCCGCTGAACGAAACACATAAGAAGAAAAACAAAAGCGCATCACATAAACCGCAAAACAACACGTGAAGTTTGAATATTGAAATAACAGATAAGGCATGAGGAGACTTGACTCCAAGTCGAGCTTCGAAAACTAGGCTGAGTAAAGCAAAGCGAGAGAGAGAGAGGGAGAAGAAAAAAAATGATGCTAACGAATACCGAGCGCTACCTCTTAGCCAAAGGGAATTTTGCGTCATTTTTTGCCGAATTTCTCGTTCTGAAATCAAGAAAAATCTGGATGATTTGAAATGACCTGAACTAGCCTGCACGACAGACGTAATATTTTTGCGTTTCATCAATCGAACGGAGGCAAGTAAGAGGCGAGCGCGAAGTGCGAGTCAAGTGCGAGGGGAGGAACGTGTTACTTGCGCTCGCCTCGCGTTTGTCTCCGTTCGACTGAAAGCGCAAAAAAACTCTTTCCTGTTCTGCTAGCTACACCTGAAAAAGGAATTAAATGAAGAGTAAACAATTACTTGACTATAGGCGTTTAACAGAAGTCTACAACCGTACCTGGGCAGCGGTCAGTGCTTGCAGAGCTCTTCCTCCCTTTCGAGCTTAGAAAAAAAGAATAAAAAAAGAAACTGAAGAACACATTTTCGCAGAAAAAAGAAAGATAAATTATAATCTAAGAAAAAAATTCAATAAAACTAGTAAATCCCGAGAGGAAAGTGCAAAATTCCATGCAGTTGTTTAGTACAGTCACATGATCAACCTTGATCTCTCGGCATACCATCACATGGGAATAACCTAACCACTAGTCTTCGGTGAGGGGGAGAAACCATATCTACAAAACTGCCCCCATCTTGCATTATAGCATCTGAAATCAATATTTTCACAAATCCTGTGAAAACATGACCAGTTAACATTCCAATTTTTTTCATTTCAGGATTCTTCTCCTCAAGGTTTCTAAATATGTAACTTTAGTTCGAGATGAACCAGTATCAGATGGCCATTAGAGTTCGTACTGAGCGAGAATTTTAAACATAAAAACAATAACAATCAAGTTTCGATCTAATATAACTCGCTTTCTGATTAGCCTGCTGCTCTCATTTTCGAACCAATCACGGTAAGGTGAACAACAAAATGACGATGACATGGACTGAGGTACATTCTGACGTACCTGCCGCAGCCTGATTCTCTACAGATGGCCCTGGTTCGTCGACCATAGTGAAGAATGTTCCAACCTTCCGGCCATCCAGAACCTCACGAATGACGTAGTCACTGCCAGTACCATTGGCTATAACAACACTCGTCCCTCTCTCTAGTGCCCAGGCTGCGGCCTGAAGAGTCATGCAGAAGTAAAAAAAAAATGATGAAGTTACGAGTTGAAATAATTTATCGTTCAGATTCGATAAGTCTTTTTCTTCAACAGTTAATTGCACACGTAGACACGCCAAGCGAAACTGTTTCGATCTTTCTTTCCCCAAGATTCAAACGCAAACTTGCCTTTGTAAAAGAGTTATAAAACGATTTAGGACTCATACTAAATTTTCTTTGTGAGGCGCCGTCCACACCGTGCTGTGACTTACGGTTATGCCTGGCGTTCAGTCTAATCCACTGAAAACGGAGATTTTCGAAATATTCTACCGAGTGGATAACTCTGAAAACGGTACTGTACTGAAACTAAGATGTACTCAAATTATAAATTGAAAAAACCCTACCTATATATGGATCGTACAAAATTTGTATGACTTGGCTGAATTTCAGTGAGGTGGACTTAAAATACCTGTCTTTCTAACTTCAAGTTTTCCTTAAAATTCAGTATCCTTTTCGCCTTTACTTTTATTATAATTTTATCACGTCAAAAATAATGTTGTATCACCATGTTTTTGAATGACAGCTCGTCACTTACGAACGGGAATTTCAATGCGATACAGTGTCGAAAATTCTCCGAGGATTTTGGTTGCGTCAAAATAAAATTCTCCTAACCTCCTCTCGAGAATCTGTAATATTCTAACAATCCCCGCTCATTGGCAGTCCTCCCTCTAAAAACTTCGAGAGCCAAGTAAAAACATTTCTCCGAACCCTCTCCCCCCCCCCCCGCGATAGATAATGACCAATAGTGGCTCTTACTTGGTGTAGAAGATACAGTATACACAATAGTCACAATAGTGTGACGTATACTGTATCTTCTACATCAAGTAAGAGCCCCAATAATCCCCTAATTAAGATTATGTATGGTTATCAAGTATGATTAAGTACGAACCTTCACTTTAGACTCCATGCCTCCTCTGCCAACACGTGACTTTTCTCCAAATTCAATATTACTGACGTCCGCTGGCCTGAATGTGTCCAGAAGGCGAGACTCGGGCAAGTCAGGAGGGCCGCTGTAAATGCCCTGCACATCTGATAATATCAACAGCAAATCTGCCTTCAGTTCCACTGAGAGCAAGGAAGATAAACTGTCATTGTCCTTTACACTTATCACCTGATGAACACAACAAGAATCGGATATTTTTCTTAGAACACTAGAGTAACAGACACGTTCTAATCAAATCCGCATTTATGCTGAAGCTTCACAATAATATCAAGAAAGACTTTCCTGAGAGTTAAACAATAAATATGAGAAGTTTTCCTGAACAGTTCGCCGTGTCTAAAATCAAACTTGCCAGATTTTGAACAGGGAGTCTCTGAGAGCTTAAACTTTTTGAAGATGAAACTTGCTAGATCGTTGTAGAAGTCTTGCAAAGAAGACTTGTGAAATAAGAACAGTTAATTGTATATGCCCAACTAGAGCAAATTTCTTTGACAAGAGTCTCTGAAGAGTTTCCTTAAATTCAGTGAGTCATACTTCCCCGATCATTACACTTGCTGGGGAATCTCGAACTTTAATAAATATAGCACTTTTCAACTGAATGTCAAAAGAACAAACCCTATGTAATTCCAGCGGGCAAAATTTTTACATAGTCATTAGCTAATGAGAACTCAAAGTGAAAATGAGTAAATTGCTTGAAGCGCGCGGGAAAACGCCTGCGACCAAGCCGGTTGGTTTTTAGTTTCGCATCTGATTGATTGAGAAGATGGGGCGAGTTTTCTGGGCCAATCACAAAGCAAAGTTATGTAAAACCCCAACGCAATCCCGAATTTCTTTCGACACTCAACTGAAAATTATATCTTAAGCTAAGATTCCTATATTTTCAGAACACCTGCAGAATTGTAGGGTTTGTATCTGCGATGTTGCGGATACAGTGATTACTCTCAAGTTTGTCCGTGATTATTTGCTAAGTTAAAAAAGCGTGCAATATTTTTTGGTCTTTAAAAAGTTTTTCACGTGCTCGTTCATTCCAAGTTGCAACATATATCGACTGATTAACGATTTCCGATACTGAGAATTTGGCGTCACATCAAGCTCGTTGATAATATTATCTTCACCTATCTTCACATGACCTAAATGCTGGTTAATCCTGAGAGTGACGAGCATCATGCTAATTTTTCCTTACAATATGACTGCTAAATCAAACATTAGGGTACTGAGAATAGATCAAATGATCACCAACTACAGAAGCTACTGATTGTCAAACAAATTCTCCCAGTCAGTACCATACGAAATGAATGGAGAGCAGTGTGAAGAATATGCATACTGATGTTAAGGTGGTAAGATTTAATGCAAAGATATTGTAAGGACAAGATATATGTTAATCTCTGCCAAAAGTCCACTGATCTCAACAAAGGAAACGAGATGAAAGAGTCCAGTGATGCAAAAAAAAAATCACAAAATTAGGCCGAGATTACAAACAAGTGTTCATCTGCCTTTCACTAGAAAAGCCGTCTGTCCTTCAATTTCAATGTTTTAGAACTGGAATACCTGGGTGCATTAAGCAGGACCAGTAAACAATTCAATGAGTAAGATAAATTCAGACCAACTCAGTCTCAACGAGGAAACTAAAGATGGGTGAAAAGTTATGTCTAGAATTGGTTAAACTTTTAACTCCTAGAAGTGATCAAAACGTAACTTCTCCCCATAATGTCCATACATTACCCAGCAAACAGATAATGAGAATACTCAAAACTAATCAGGCAGAACTTTTTATCATGATCTGACACTAAATTCTTATAACTAGTTTATAAGGAAATGTGTAGCAGCTAGAGGGGAGAATTTACAATCGGATCATGGGAGTTAAAGGATTAAAAGCTGCAAATGCTAGGTTGACCCACTGCAGCCATGTGCTAATGCCAAAAATACATGACATCCTAAAAATCGAGGTCAATCTCCAATATGCCACCACAAAATATTAATGTTTCATTAACTGGTGGACCAAACTAAGGCAATTTTTAAGTCTGACTATGAATTCACAATGAACATGTAGATGCTGTACTTTGATTGGGTCTCTTAAGTTTTAAGGGAACTGAAGCCTAAACAAAGATTTTTTTGGGCACTCATTCATATTTTCTGCAAATAAACTATATTTTTCATGCTCTGTGTTTGATAGACAGTCCTTGAAATTGATATTAACCAGAAAAAAATAACAAAGTTTCAACTTCTGTATTCACTAACTATGACTTCTAGTAACAACTGACTTCTCTAAATGCTGGTGAGTGACTGAATTAGGGATTTGTGATTGAAAATATTACTTACCGGTGCCCTGGCCATCTTATCGAGTTGGAACAATAGTGCATGTAAGGGAAGGAGACAATGAAAGTATTAGAAAAATTCATTGTCTAGCTTTTAACTACATTCTCACTGAGCTAAATTGTATATAAAACTTTGTCTTAAGTTGAATTGTATGAAAAAGGTTTTCAAAAAAGTGAGTTTCATGCTTTTGGCTACTTGGTCAATACAACTGGAAAATTTCCTTGGTTTCTTTGGCATGGGACAGAAAACCAATTCCACAATAATGCAGCCTACTCAGAGGCTCTCTGACAACCCTGTCAAATTAGATTCAATTCTTCTTCATTAAGGCTACCACCAAGTCCTCTGGTACATAGAGTATCTTAGAGAAATAATTTCTGTAGGGGGATCAAGTGAATGGGTGGTGCATACTGCCTTTTTCTGCAATCTAAGTATAATGGGGCCAAACAAGACTAAATAAGAAGAATTACTTAAAAAGCATGGGATATGAAATGGAAAGGTTGATGCATACTGCTCCTTCTCAGAATTTAAAATATAACAGAGCCATACAACTTAGAGAAAATTTGAATGAAACTACAACTGCAGTGAGTAGAGAGGGGTAAGTTTCTGAGGAAACTGTGGTGCTACATTGGTGGGAGAGTATAACAGGGTAATTTAGTGTTAACTACGGAGTTGAAAACGTAAATTGGCCACCATAAAGAGTTTACAGCCTGACGTTTCGAGTGTTAGCCCTTCTTCAGAGCAATTGAAATTTAAACTCTTTATGGTGGCCAATTTACATTTTCAACTCAGTTGATAACACTAAATTAACCTGTTACAGTTGCAATGGATGAGTGTATGCAGCATTTTATACACTGTCTTTCCTCCTCATCCTACCCCTCGGGAGACTTCTCAGTGAGTAAAGAGCACAATCCTTTCATCTGTATGCTCCTCATAACCAACTACTAATTTCCAACAGAAATTGTCACTGAAACCTCTTTTATCTAGTATGTTCAGAAATCAAGGACTTTAATCTACTTTGTCAAAAGAGAAATGTTATCATATAATATAAAGGAACAATCACTGCCTAATGGTCACAGATGATTCCTGCCAATTTTGCTTCAGTGCTGAGTCATTCCAAAAGATATCAACACACTTATACAGTGAAGGAGACCCCACTAGCCTGTGAGCACTCTGGCTATCAAGTTATTGGCATTGTGGCTTAGCGTTTCTTCAACCATAAGTAAGTTTAAGACTTTGAGTAAAGCAAGCTGGTGAGAGGTCTGTAACGGATCTGGCACAAACTATCATTGCTAGATCCCTTGCCAACCTCTCATTGGCTTGTGTTGTTCAAGGTTTCAAACTTCAACATGACTTCTTCCACTGGCCAGAGAAGCGTTGAAGCACTTTTAATTATGTTCTGCTCGCAAGCTAAGTTCTTACCAGTCTGAAAATTTAAGTTTGTTTCTGTTGTGCCTGATGAGAGCATACAATTAATGTAATTCCCCCTAGAGTTTTCCAGGATATGGATCTTCCTTCTCTTGGATGGTTATGAAAAGGTTCTGGAACTGCTTATTGAAATGCTATCTACCTAATATAGCTAACTAAACTATTCTAACTTGAAAAGTTTGCTTAAAAATATTGAGACAGTTTTGACAAACAGATGGAAAAAAATTCACGACTTCCAAAATAATAAAAAAGTCAAAAACTCTCAATGCAGAAAACTGCCAACTTCAAATGCTAGAATGAGTAATAATGACATAACTGAAAAGAATTTAGCACAGGAAGCTGTATGTCTGGGGAAAAAGGTCAACCAAGCAAACTGTGTGAGATGAAAGATGTACATGGCAGTGGACAAATTATGTGCACCTAACAAATAGAGGAAACACTCAAGGGCAAAAATGATAACAAAAAAATCTTAGAATGGGTTGTTGAATTCATGAAAATTATGAATTAATACATGACTTAAATCTCTATTTGGCAAAAAATTGATTATTTTGATAAACATATTTCATACAAATGAAAGAGATACTTTGAAGACCAGTTTTAAATGATAAATTTGACAACATTAATGTGGTGTAAACAAGTGAAAGCAAGTGGAGAGCAAAGCATAAAAAGGTGAAATAATTTTAAAATAATTTTTGTTCATTAAGTAGATCGTACAAAGACTTATTCATTCCTAAAGTCTTAAATTAAAGGTCATTCATTTATTTTTGATCTGATCAGGCCGGGGAACTGGGGGAACAAATTGACTTTCTCACCCAGGAAATGCTAAAAGAGGAATCAGCAAAAAAAACTTTCCATGGACCACTCACACTGACACCTTCTTACACACCAAAAACAAAGTATATCTAAATATCCATTAAAAAGATTCTACCACACATTTCAAATGGAGAATTTGGACATCAATTTTTAAGTTGGAAAAAAATATTACAAACACAGCTTCTTTAAGTTTCTAAAAGTGGATGCGCAGTACACTGTATTTGGGTTGGCTTTAAACAGGCTCATGAAATTTGCAGGCCTGAAATTCTTCAGACCAACCAACTGTCAAATAATAGGACCTCAAACTTCAAATGTTATTCAGAACTCAGAATTGAATAATAAAAAACCTTCTGAGGCTTCTGAAAATTGGGAAAAAAAACTAAGAAGTTAGAATTTTTCACTGAAATTGAGCTTTTGCTCTGAATCGCAAGAGCAACTTGGTGGGCAATTAACATATCATGTCAATTGAATATCTAATTTCTTTATTATAGGCAACAAACAGACCAAACATATTTTTAAAAAATTGTTGAAACCTGAGTATCTAAGCCAGTTGATGGTAAATTTCATGAGAGGAAAAAATGCTTTATTTGTGTCTTGTTGTTAATCCATTTGTGACTAGCAGTTTGGGTGAGTGTTTCACTAAAAAAGGAGCAAATTTTCACTCTCTTAGAAAATTCATTCTGCACGTAATGTTTTACTCTGTCTGACTAACATTAAGTTGTAGTCTATGGCCAAACAATGGAAGAGAATAATGAACAGTGTAGGCACATAACCTAAGGGATACCTTCCTACATGATACAGGATAAAATCAGTGTTGCAGTTTAAATGTAGTTAAAACTATTAAACTATTGCTGGTTTGATTTGTACTCTCCTTTGTTCTACAGCACATTATTCCTCAACCAGAAAGAAACTTCAAGATTCTTAGAGACTGTTTTAACTCAAACCACTCCAACTACAACATGTATAGTTTACATAAATATACTACTACCAAGGGAATTTTTTCAACAAAATCCTTATAAATTTGCCAAGAGTAAAGAATATGATTGTGGAGGTCTGATAGTTTCAGCTAAGGGAAGACATGAGAATTACGTGTAACTGATCAAAGAGACCAAAATATGAAAAAATGATGTTGCAGTCCATCTACATGCTCAGAAGAATTCTGTCATCCAATTTACAGCAAATTCTGTCACCCTTGATTTTCAAATTCACTCTAATGTGCAAAATGTGTGTCATTTCCATAAGTCATGAAAGTACATCTATCCACATACATCAATAAAATTGCACTTGATTATTTGATGATTATTATCAATTATTACTTGATAATTGTGTAGTCTGATAATCCAGGTGGTGGTATTCCTGAGAAGGATTCTGATGATGACTTTCTGCTAAAGTTGTAAAAACATCAGTCACAACTGCCTAAAACAGTGTGCTCATCGAGACTACTTATCTGGACCCTCAGGCTACACAATTTAATGTTGACCCCAGGTTCAAACCATGAACTGTAACAAGAATTTTATTGTACTCACCCCAGCCAAATCTAGATCCATGCCTGGAGGTGATGCCACAACATCATTCTCATTTATTATTGGAATACAGTTCATGGAAATTAACTCCTCCACTGTTGACCTTAGGTTATCCAGTGAGTATTTATCAGATACATCCTGCTTTGTGATCAGCACCTGCAAAGCACAATTTTAATAATTCTAGTTATAATAAACATTCTGCAAATTTTATAATGATAACAATAAAAATAACTTTCCTTAACATGGATGAAATGCTTACTGGTTTTCCCCTTCCTCACAAAAAAAGGAACCTTCAATGATGGTCCTTAACTAAAACTATCATGTTATCTGGAGCTTAAAAATTGAAAAGCAAAAAAAAAAAAGCTAAAAAAAAATGAAAACTACAATCTATGCTTGAAAACTATGCTCATGCTTGAAAATGTGTAATTTTAATACTACACTCAGTCTGACTCTGAGAAAGAAAATCCTGACAGGGGCGATGGAGCTAGAGACAAGATGGGCAAATGGTCAAAAAAGGTTCTCCCCTTTACCCACACACAATCAACAGTAACTGAAAGAAAACAAGAAGCAAAGTGAGAGTCCTACCACAAATAACTTCTCCAAAGTCTAATTTAAGTCATGCCATGATTTAAGATTCAAACACTGCTTGCTGAAACATTTGTCTGATAAGATTTTTTTTACAAGTAATTACTCAAGGAGGCACCAATGTTGTAGCACCAACTGATGACACATCATGGTAAAAGAACACTTTTCAAGCAAAATACTAACAGCACTTTTGATAAGTATTACCCTGCCCTACCCCCTACCCCCTCCACTCGTAACTCTTTAGTTGACCTTTATGATAAATTTTACTGACCAATTGATCAATCAATTTATACCTGTCCATTACTTCCTACCCAAAGTGTTACTTTATGCGGTAAAGAGGGTTGCATGTGGGTATTGGCTTTGTTTGTTTGTTTTTTTTTTCAGAACTGAAATTAGTAAACCACTATTCCTTGTCTTTAACTCAAAAGGTGCTTTGTGAAATTTGAGGAGCTTAACCAATCAGCCATACTGGTGATTTTACTGCTTATTGCACCTGACTTTGTGGTGTAAGATCTTGAAAAATGTATGTAGTTCAGTTAAGATTGAGAGACCATTAAAACACTCAACACAAGGAATAATGAAATGAAATGAAAGAAACTGACAATAAAGGTATACAATGTGCTCCTTGTACCTGTTATTTTGCCTTCAATGTTTCTTTCTCAAAAAAACCATCAGTCCTCAATGAATTACAAGTTTCTTAGTGCAAAAGCAGTGGTATTTTGCTTTTAACTTATGACAAAAGAAAATGAAATTATGATTTGTGTGCTCAGAGATCCCTAATTATTTCCACTGTGTATCACATCGGAGAATCACCTAAATACCACTAGGTTTGAATTTTGAAGCAAAATAATCTCTTGCAATAATCTTTAAACATACCTGTCCACAAGTCAGGCCATACTGCTGAAACATGGCTTCATAGAGTGACAACAATCCTCCCTGACCTACAGCTGCACATGCTCTTGGTTCAATATAAGGCCTTGACTGCAAGAACACAGTATTACTAACTGAGTACATTATATGAAGGTAATGATAAGGCTAATGGTAACAAAATACTGTTCTGTACATTATTTCCTGTGTCTGTACATTTTGAAGACCTATCTTTGTACAGGTTGTCATAGTCAAGCAGAGAGTGATTGTCTTGGTACAAAATTATTATTAATTTGAATTATGTTGAGTTTGCACATCAGATGATTCCCCTAGATGGAGCTCATTTATAATCGTATAGATAATGATAACTGGAATGATAAAGATGCATTTATATAGCACATTCTCCCTTAATTTTGAAATGTTTAGAAACAAGGCCAAACCACAACACTGGGATTGAGCTACATTCCCTACTCTTTGCAAGAAGAGCTTGGGTTGGTTAGCATCCCTAATGCATATAAAAAAGATGCAGGATAGGGATCCAACTTTTTTTCACTGTTATTTGAGAAGACGAACTATTTGCAGATGTCATAACAAAGGTAGCACAAATTCTCCTTAACCCTTTAACTCCCAGATCACATTTGTAATTCTTGTTACTGTCAACTATACAATGTTAGTTCAGAGAAATAAGTATTAGGACAACTAATTATGCCCAAATTGATATTTTTCTTTATTCTCATCACTTATCTGGTTGACATTGTGTTGATATTGTAAGGAGAAATTCTGTCTTGGTCACTCATGGGAGCTAAAGGGTTAACCCTTTACAACCTAACATCAGTGTGCACATTCTCCATACTGCTATCTATACATTTCCTAAGGTGCTGATGAGGAGAATTTGTTTAACAATCAAGAGCTTCTTTAATTTGTGACAATTTCCTTAATTCTCATGATCTAAAATGAATGATTCAGTAGTATTATTGTCAGGAGAAACTAGATGCTGGTCACTCTTAGGGTGAAAAGGGTTAATACTTACTTCAAGACGTTGTGTGTTGGTCAGGTCTGGGGCTCAAAACTCGTGACCCCAGTACAACAGAGACATACAAATAATGAACGAGGTTAAAGATAGCTTGTGAAAATGAGGTTGCTTAAGGATAATAAGGATAAGTAATACAGACTGCAAAAGTTAACGTTGGAAAATTCAAGCTGAACTTTCAACATTCATAGACTGGGAGTTTAAACCAATTAACTCCCATGAGTGACCAAGACACAATTTCTCCTTACAATATCAATACAATATCAACCAGATAAGTGATAAGAATAAAGACAAATGTCAATTTGGGGATAATTAGTTGATCCAATACTAAATTCTCTGAACTGATATTATAAGAATTGTATGGTTGAAAGTAAGGAGAATTACAAATTTGATCTGGGAGACTTAAGGGGTTAACATAATTTGCCACAAGGGTGCTTTTTAAGGGTATACTTATCTAAGTGTAAACGTAATAGGTGTTGTGAAATACAGTACCTTCAGGACATCTTGTGGCTTGAGCGTTTGACGAACACTCTGAGAGAGAAGTATCTCGTGTCTAAGTTTTTGTTTGCCAAAAGCTACAGCACCACTTGTAACCAGAAGCATTTGCCTTCCACTATTCTGTAACTCAGACACCTGAAAGGTAGGAATAACAATGTACATAAATTCATTGAAAAAAATTCAAATAAAAATAACACCAGTGAGACATTCAGACCTCACAGATTTATCAATCCCAAGATGTTTCCAAAGCCTAAGACAATCAGTACACAAGAAGCAAGATGGTATTGATTACCCAAAACACTGGTGGAGAAGTTAGCGAAAGTTTTCCTAGCAAATCAAGGGTGAGAAATTATTGAAAATGTGCTCCAATTTTTAGATATAAATCAATACTTTTTATTAACAATTTAGAAGTCTGAATCAAATACCTGGTTTCAATGCTATGAATGAGCCAACAAAAAAAAAAACCTTAAGGTTTCCTGTTGTTTTATGTAAAATTTATAAATGAGTCTAGGTTGGTAGATATAATCCATACTCTTACAGCCAAAATTATTGGTGAGGATTCAAAGTATTTTGCTGTTTTCAATGTTAGTAGGTTTACAAGGGAGCAAGTGCCATGAAAGAACAAACATAAAATAACTCCCTTGATTTCTATTGATTTTTTGTTAACAAGCTTTTCAAATATTTGAGTTGCTGCACTCAGGGTGTGGCTCATCTGCAAGTGTGACTTATCTTCATTGTTTATGGTGAGTCATTTAAGATGTTTTTTTTTCTCAAAACAGGTGTGAAATTATCAGTGATAAGCCTGATATATGAAAAGGACTTTCATGGCACAGGAAAAACAGCTGGCCCTATTGAGAGCTTCACCTTCTAGGATTTAAGAACTGTGCTGTCACTTTCTTAACAGGCAAGCATTTGCCTTTTCTCTTAGACAGGTGCACTCCCCATGATTTCCAAATGTATTGTAAGTGAATTAAAGTCTGAACTAAATGTTGGCATTCAAAATAGAACTGATGATAAGCCTTAGAACTGTTTTGAAAATAAGGGACACAGGCAGAAATGTTTTGCAAAAAGTGGACAGAAGCTCGATATTGAGACTTTTATTCCCTTTTTCTTACACCATATAGCATATCTATAATTTGTTAATGCTTTTTAGTATAAAATATGAATTAAAAGAAGTGCTTTTGTGACTGATTATTTGATAACAGAGTACACCAGAAATGTTATACTGAGGCATTATACTTTTGGTCACAGTTCATATATCAAAATCACTGTCCCTAATGTCCTTTGACCCTTGAAATCCTGAATTCTCTGAGATCCTGAGATTACAACCTTTAAATTCAAACAACAAATTTGAATGAAGCAGGCACAGTGAAATATGGTCTACTAAATTGACCAATCATAGTGCACATACTAACTGAAAGATATATGAAGGTGAGACAAATCTTGCCTAGCAGAAATTGCCACTTGCTTTAGCTAAGAATAAAAAATTGCCTCATATAACATACAACATATAGTCTGCATGAAGTTTATATTGTATTTTCAACCTGTGCTAAGATGATTTCTAGACAAATTTTTTTATTAGAATGTATTTATGCAGCCTGCATAAAAGTAGAGTGACAAAATAAAGTAACTACAAGCATTGGAGGAATCAAAAACAAAGGAAGCTAAAAAAAGTCCAATGAATTAACCTTGCAACAGAGCAAAATTTTTGCCAGATTCTTTTGGCTAAGAAATAAATACTTAAATCTTTGGTTAAGATTGCCAACTAATTAGGTTAATCTTTTCTGGCTTTTGATAGTCATTGAATTGGTGCACTAAAACCAAGAAAAAAACTCAGCCACTATACTGACATCTAGACCCCACACGACGTCTTCGAGGTAAATACTCTCAATAACTTAATACTTGAAATAACTTCCATAGACTTTTAAAACAAGAGAGAGAGTGGGAGGATTATAAATCATGACTCAAAAAATTGAACCCAATATTTCTTGTTACATTCTTGGTTAGCTTTATCCTTCCTATAAAGATTTTGACCCCTATATGACTTAATATGGAAATTTTGTTCTTGGGGGTTGGGTCAAGTAAACACACGTGTGCGAGTGTAATTATAGTAACACAAAGCGTGATGTTTTCGGGATCGAACGAAACGATAGACAGTTAAAATGAGGATGAAATATTACAGTCTTAAACAGAGGGCAATCAGCCTTGGATCGCAATTATGCATTACAAGGAGAAGTATCCTAGTAGCTT